>NC_071089.1:48233654-48376154 GCF_027358695.1 Spea bombifrons | reverse complement strand
ATGCTAAAGAAAAATGAAAAGTAAATATTTTTTCCACTTTGGTGCATCAGTATTTTGGCTGAGGATGATAAGGGTTATTGTCTACAAAAGCTCAACATCTTATTTTAAAAAACATATGTTTAAGTATACAGTGGCATCAGCACAGCGTTAAAGGTATAGATAAAAAAAAAAAACAGAATCAGACATACAAATAATAATGTATGGAAACAGAGCGTACCAGATACAGATCAACAGAATAACGCACACCCAGCTTTGCAGGTATAAATCAATTGGAATTCACATATAAACTCATTTTTAACCCCTTAAGGACAATAGGGGTTTTTACTCGTAGTATATTGCGGGACAATGGCTCTTTTAACATTTTTCAGTGTTGCTGTTTAGCTGTGATTTTCTTCTTTCTCATTTCGTGCTCCCACACATATTATATATTGTTTTTTTCAGGACAAACAGGGCTTTCTTTAGATACCATTATTTTTATCATACCATCTAATTTACTATACAAAAAATGATAAAATATGGTGATTTTTTGTTAAAAAATTACTTTCTCTCACTTTTTAAACAAAAAAACTTTTACTCATCTGCAAAAACTAATGATAAAACCTGCTAAATAGATTCGACTATTTGTCCTGAGTTTAGAAATACCCAATGTTTTTATGTTTTTTTGCTTTTTTCTGCACGTTTTTTAGGGCAATAAGTACAGGTAGCGTTTTGCTATTTCAAAACAATTTTTCCCCAAAGCTGGTCATTCTGCCCCATGTGCCATTTCGGGTATCTTTGAAGCCGGCCAATGCAATTGACCCCATCAAACCATATATATTTAAAAACTAGACACCCGAAGGTATTTGAAATGCTGGTATTTTAACCCTTTCCATGCACTAATTCTACCACTAGCCTTTGTCAAACTTTATGGTAGTAATTTTTTTTTGTATTTTATTCACACACGTTGTACTTCAGATATAAATTTACCGCTCCTGGTATATGTCCCTGTCAAACACCCCCCCAATATGTGTTCAGTAACATCTCCTGAGCACAGTGATACCCCACATGCAGGGGTTTGTTGGGTTATTTGGGAGGCAAAAGGCCACCTTTGTGAGGTGTGTATTTTTTTACATGTAACTATATATATATATATATATATATATATATTTTTTTTTTTATTTAATTTTTTTTAATTTTTTTTTTTTATTTAATTTTTTTTAATTTTTTTTTTTTTTACAATACACTGAGGCTGTGTAGCCCCCTCTGAGGCTACACAACCTCAGTGTATAGTTAAAAAACGTCATTGCCTCAATGAAGAGGCAGGTGAGTGATTGACAGACCAGGTCACTGGTCTGTGGTTTAACCCACCGATCGCCGTGATTCACTGTGAATCACGGGGATCGGGAAGTTGTGAAGCCCCCCCCCCCCGGAGCATTGCAGGCTTGCCTCAATGAAGAGGCAGCCTGGAATGCCCCTCACCCGATTTGCATCGGGTTCAGGGGGGGGGCGGTTGACAGACCAGTGATTTCAGTCACTGGTCTGTCATTTAACCCACCGATCGCCGTGATTCACTGTGAATCACGGCGATCGGGAGGTTGTGAAGCCCCCCCCCCTGAGCATTGCAGGCTTGCCTCAATGAAGAGGCAGCCTGGAATGCCCCTCACCCGATTTGCATCGGGTTCGGGGGGGGTGTTGACAGACCAGTGATTTTTTTTTTTTGGTTTGCCTTGATAGCCTCACTTGTAATCATGTACGTGGATTGTCGTTAAGGGGTTAAATTAAAAGGTATAGATAACCCCCTAAATTACAAGCATAGATCACAGGTTGCACACCCCAAAGCCAGCCCTGGTGTCCACATTGCCAACATAGAACCTGATCAGCACTCACATTACACACATATTACAGCCCAGCCTGAGCCAACTTTGTCCCCTAACAGCCCAGTGTAAGAAATCTTTGTCGGCAAACAGCCCACCCTTCATGTGCCATCTTTGCATTTCCCCAAATCACTTAAACATCCATGACAGACACAAACACTCACACAGTTACTCACTCATTCACACGAATCATTTACACATATTCATTAATGCAGTCTGACAAATCATTCAATTAATTCATCCACACATTAATTCATTCATTCTCATACACATTCACACTACCCCCTCTCCCCATCTACCCCTCCCCTTCTTATTATCTGCCCCTTCTCACTATTTACCCCCTTATTACTATGTACCCCCCTCCCCCCCTTCTCACTGCCTTCCCCCCTTTCTCACTATCTAACCCCTCTCCCCTTTCTCACTATCACCCCTCTCCCCCTTTCTCACTGCCTTCCCCCCTCTGCCCCTTTTCTCACTGCCTTCCCCCCTCTGCCCCTTCTCACTATCTACCACCTCTGCCCCTTCTCACTGTCCCCCCGCCCCTTCTCACTGCCCCCCCGTCCCTTCTCACTGCCTCCCCCACCCCTTCTCACTATATTATTTACCTTGTTGCCGGAGTCCTGCGGTGGGAGCGGGAGGCGTCCGTCTTCCCGCTTTGCCGTGGTGCGCGCTTCACAGCTGAGTGCCAGAATATGACGTCATATTCCGGCGCTTAGAATGAAATGCCGGCACCGTGACGGAGTCACGGAGAGTGAGGGGCGCTGAGCGGTTGCTGAAAACTTTATGAGCGACCGCTCGGCGCCCCTGCCCGGGACAGTTTGTTTTGCAATTGAATTGTATATGTTATAGGTCTCATTACAGTGGAAAAAGTTCTGACACCTTTATCTTATTCTTTAACATCTCAAGAACCTGGCATTTTAATAGGGGTGTTTAGACTTTTTATATCCACTGTATATATTATGTAGTAAAAAATGCATGTCTAACGCATATATAATTATATAGTGTATTTGTAGCGTTTTATAATTGCCCCCCCCCACACTTTGATCCCGGTCTTCTCTTGTGCCTCCCCTAAATATCAAAGCTGGAGATGCCACTTTATTTATATACCGTATTGGCTCGATTATAAGCCACACCTTATTATAGGCGGCGACCTTTAAGTTTGGTGCTATTTTAGAGAAAGAATACACAAGTGGAATGGTAAAGCAGTATTTTTTCTAATTAACAGTAATACATGTATTTTAGCATGTCTGGTATCCATTATGCAGTTAATAAGCATAGGTTATATACAAACAGAAATTTGGAAAGCAAATAGCCATTTTAAGGTCCTTCCCCTTAATTCATAATGCACCTTACTTATAGATACACCACTCTGCCCCCAGTTATGTCACTCTGCCCCCTGATATGCTTTATAACCCCTGCTATGCCACTCTGCCCCTATGCTTTATAACCCCAGATATGTCACTCTGCCACCCAGATATGCTTTATAACCCCTGATATGTCACTCTGCCCCTATGCTTTATAACCCCAGATATGCCACTCTGCCCCCCAGATATGCTTTATAACCCCTATGTCACTCTGCCCCCTGATTTGCTTTATAACCCCTGATATGCCACTCTTCCCCCAGATATGCTTTATAACCCCTGATATGTCACTCTGCCCCTGATATGTTTTATAACCCCTAATATGTCACTCTTCCCCAGATATGCTTTATAACCACTATGTCACTCTGCCCCTGAAATGCTGTATAACCCCTGATATTGACGCTCAATCAAAGAAGCCCCAGCGGAAGTGCCAGCAGCAGCGGAAGTTATCTGCGCGTATCACACAGGCGCTCACCAGCTGCCAGTGCCAGCAGGTGAACGTCTGAGCAATGTGCTCAGACAGCCTCTGCTGCTACTGGCCGGTAGTCATAGAAGCCCTGGCGGAAATGCCGGCAGAGAGGGGATTATCGTGCAGACGCCCACCGGCCCACAGGGCTAAATGATAAAGAAAAAAAAACACCTGCCCGTTGGGCGATATGAATTGCACATCTCTGCACTAAACCCTGATTATAGGCCGCACCTCTACTTTAAAGACTTAAAGTGTGTGGGGGGTGGCCTATAATCGGGCCAATACGGTAATTTTGTGTGCCCCTGGGTCTTCTGTTTCATTATGATACATTTTCACCAGTTTTAACAAGTTCGAAGTTTTGGAATTACAGTAGATAAACGACTGTGAACCAAGAGATCATGAAGCTTACGTCACCTGTGAAAGGTAAGGGAAGCTTTGTGTGTTAATAAGTCTGCTAATGAGTGATGACATTTTAAGGACCAGCCTGTTTTCTTATTTTTTTTAACCCCTTGTGACCAAGGCTGTTGTAACACTTTTGCGGTGCTCGTGTTCAGCTGTAAATTTATTCTCTCCTATTTAGTGTAACCACACAAGTTATATATTTTTCTCACTTTTATTTATTCATCTAAAAAGTAAAAAACCCTGCTAAATAGATTCTACTATTTTTTTTGCAAGTTATTGGGCAATAAGTAGCGTTTTGCTATTTCAAACTATTTTTTTCCAAATCTGGTCATTCTTCTATTCTATGTGCTATTTCGGGTATCTTTGAAGCTGGCCAATGCAATTTACCCCCTCAAACCATATATTATTTAAATAGGTACCGTATTTGCTCGATTATAAGACGAGGTTTTTTTCAGAGCAAATGCTCTGAAAAATACCCCTCGTCTTATAATTGGGGTTGTCTTATAATCAGACCTCTAATAGGTCTGACTATGAGGTGACTAAGATCCAGATCCCCCGCGGCTGCAGGGGACCTGGATCCTCCTGTCTCCCCCCCCCCCCACACACACTTACCGGTACTTCTGAGTCCCCGGTGTGTAGCTGGGGCAGCGTGTAGATGTCTATGCGATTCGCGTAGACAACTTCCGCTGCAGCCGGAAGGAGGTATGGCTAGCAGCGGGGGTTGTCTGCGTCCATCGCGCAGACCTTCCCCGGCTGTCAGAGATCAGAGTTCTCCGCACCGGTGCCGGTGCTGCACCGGTGCGGGAAACTCTGATCTCTGACAGTCGGGGAAGGTCTGCGCGATGGACGCAGACAACCCCTGCATGCTTAGTCGTGCTTAGTTTGGTGTTTGGCTGCATGTCTCAAAATCCCATTTTTTTTCTTCAAGAGACTTACACCAAAACATATATTTAATCCTGACACTGACAATTTTTCCTTGCATGTATAATGATTTTAGGGTCTCTGCCAGTTGTCCAAGCTTTGATGCTGTGAGTGTTAAAAATACAAAGTTAGTATGTAATAGTGTAAATCCAGTCATTGACTAAAGGCTTGAAGTTGGTATGCGGTTTTAGTCTATCATTGAGTTACTGTATTTTTGCATTTAATGTTTAGAACATGACATTTCTCTCAACCTGGAGAAGTTTGCTCTGCAAACTCCACTCAACTGCACTCTCGGTTTAATTAATAGTCCTGCTTACGGGAAAAGCAATCTTCAGAGTTAGGTCTCAGACTGCAATGTAACCAGAAACAAACAATATAATGATATAACAACCAAATAAAACATAAGAAAACAATGTTAATCTTCTTGCACATTCTATGCAAATCTCTCAGCACTTCTGTGCATACAGTAACATGTCCCTTGATTAATATGGCTACTTAAATTATGCAGTTGGGTACTTAAAAAAAAACACACCAACTTTCTAATCTACTTAAAGTAAATGTATGGAATATTAATGCTAAAACGATAAATTATTAATTGTAAATATTAAAGCCCTTGTTAACTGTGTTAATATATTAATATTCACAAGGCAATTTACCTTAACTTGTCTTAATATATTTCCAAATACAGGAGTATGAGTGCATATTTTCCCAAATGTAGCACTGAAGATCTGTAACCTAACAAAATGAGGTGGCCTAACATCATCGCTTTTCGAAAGTTCCTGCAAGAGAAAAAAGGGGGAATAGGTTCAGTGAATATACAAAATATTAATTTTAAAAAAAATAAAAAAACAAGAAACACAATTGTATCTGTAACTATTATAAATTATCTTACCTCTGGTATTTTAACTATGGATACAATTTAGCCTATACGTGTGAGTGTTTTACATAGAAAGTGCAAATGCAAATAAAACGGACACTTGTGTGCATTTTAAAAAATCAACACAAAAATAATAAAATAAAAATCTCCTCTAACCCTCCTATATGAATTGGACTGGGAGAGCGATCACAATCGGCCAATTAGATTTGCACCTTAGTACCAACTGCAAATGAAAAGTAAGTTAAGTAACTGTCATTACCGTATTTGCTTGATTATAAGACGACCCTGATTATAAGTGCCCCCCCCAAAATGTGAATTTTAATTTAGGGGGAAAAAAAAGCCTGAATAAAAGACTACCCTTTAGGAAAAACAATTTCTATATTAATTCACATTTAAACTATTTTTTTATATTTAACAAAAACCATGATTGAGAAAAATGCATTTCTTGATTTTATTTCGTTTTATTTGCCAACCTGCCCGCAGTTATGCACATCTACCTCCAGACTTGCCACTCTGGCCCCCAGATAACCCCCCCCTATATGCCACTCTGCCCCCCAGCATTTGTCCCTGTGCCTCCCTTGCCAGCCCTTCTGATTATGAACTAATATCCCAAACCCTAAAAGCTCAAGAAGTGTGTAGTTATGTAGTGATGGTTAAAATATAATTTTGCAACAGTATACCACCACTAAGGGTTTGTAACCAGTATCAACCATTTGCGCAGTATAAAAGTAAATAGCTGTAACAGAATGCTTCACATGAAGCAGACAAGAGTATTATGTACTAATGTTTAGTCTCTATAAAATAAACGCAGGTTTTAGCAGGCATGCTTCTAAAATATTTTCTTTATCAATACACCCAGTATCTTCTATTGGAATAATACTGTTTCATACCTTCGCCAAATATTTTTCGTATTGTTCAACAAAAGTGTTCTTGAAGAAATCTTTGTTCATGTCTTCTGTTTTAAGTATATCTGTACTAAACCAGAAAAAAATCTGTTTTAATCACAGGCACACAAATATAAATACTGTCATAGTTCTTCAGTAATGATTGGCAATATCTGTAACTCAACCAAGTCTGAGAGGTTTAGCTGTACACTCAAATGATATTGTCAGCTCTTGGGGTGTTTCATTTTCCATGTGCATTTCCCCTCCTTGAGGCTTAATAACATTACCAGTAAATGGTGTGTTTATCAGAGTTGCTGGATATTTGTGGTTTACAGCAGAGTAAAGAAGGTAGGTTGGTTTAACCTTGGTACTTTTTACCAAATTTACATTTAGTATAAAGGTTTCTTGGAGGTCACAGGAGACAGTGGTTGCGCATAGAGGAGAAGAAAGTCACAGTAATATAATATGTGGCTGGCACCGTGTGGTAAGGAGTTAAGGAATGGATACTCACATTTTTTGGGGACTTAAGCAATTAGTCCCACAGAACTTGCATGGGCGATACAATCCTCGCCTGGGGATATCTTTAGCAGCAGTCCTGTGTAGTTCTTTTTTTTGGTTCTCAGGATAAGGTGCACATAAAAAGTTAAACAGAAATGGGCATAGTGCTTTCTCTATGATAAAATGGATAAAACAAATAAAAACAGTTCACTATATACTCACAATATGGTGAGCAATAAATGGATTGCTCACACCTTCTGGCGTAGGTGGAATGATCCCCACTACGGATATAAACTTGTGTGTTTAAAACAATAAAAGGATACCAGGAGCAGAAAATAATGGATTTAAAAAAAAACTTATTTATTTTCAACTTTCTGGTTAAAAACCATTAAAAAGTCAATAAAAATAGCACAAACGCGTTTCACCTACTAAATAGGCTTCCTCAGAGTGTCTAAAAGAGCTCCTGGCACTGAAATCCTTATATAATAAATTCAAACAGTGTCCATTTTATTATACAGAAAGCACTATGCCTATTTCTGTTTAACTTTGTATGTGCACCTTATCCTGAGAACCAAAAAAAAGAACTACACAGGACTGCTGCTAAAGATATCCCCAGGCGAGGATTGTATCGCCCATGCAAGTTCTGTGGGACTAATTGCTTAAGTCCCCAAAAAATGTGAGTATCCATTCCTTAACTCCTTACCACACGGTGCCAGCCACATATTATATTACTGTGACTTTCTTCTCCTCTATGCGCAACCACTATCTCCTGTGACCTCCAAGTTGTTTACCAAGCCAAGAAGAGGAAACCTTGGCGAGTGGGCTGCTGCTATTTATAGGACTATTTATTTTATTGCTGTTTTTATTGCTCTTAGCGCTTTTACCTTCATATTTTTTGCTAAAGGTTTCTTGAGCATTATTTTTGATATCAGTTGCACTGTGGAATGCAATAGGCTAACCAATCTGATTATGTTTCTTTTCACTTCCCCAGAATGCGTTTTTATCACGATTTGTTGGCTTAAACAGGTAGCTATGGTTCAAGAGACCTGAAAAATAAGCCACAGCAGCATACCCGTTTGCTTTTCAGGAGTATATAAACGCCAACAACCCCTCCTTCTTCCTCTTTCTTTGCTGCTCACCAGTTCGTTCCCTATATCCACTCTAGGGTCCTTGTCTCCCTGCTTGTCTTCTTTATCCCCCCTCCATCATACCTGCGTTACCCTTTGCCTGTTTTTCCCCCCTCCCTCTGCTCGTTTTGGTCGGGGGGTTCTCTTAGGGTCTGGGTTATTCCCCCCTCCTACCAGGCAGCCTCTCTGCCTTGTTTTTTTATTCTTTGGGGAGTTTTTGTTCTGTTTCCGGCCATTTGTCCCACTCAGTGGCCATCTTGGGAGACAAATTCTCGTCTTGCAAGATGGTGGTGGCCATCTTTATTAGTCTCCAGATTGATTTTAAGTCAGTCCGGCAGCCATATTGGTTGGGTCAACAAAATCTCATGTTTTGAGATTCCGTCTGCCATCTTCGTTCACCTTGGCAGCGTGGTTTCCATAGTACCTGCCGTTTGTGGACTTTGCAAGCCTCGTTTTTGGGTTCTGGTGTGCCTCACATTTTCCCAGCCCTATATCTGCTCAGGTAACTGTGCTTCTTTGTATTTCATTTCGCGGGCGACCCACGCTATTTAACTAGGTCTCCTGACCCCTGCTGGTTCTGCAGACCCTAGGGTGCCCCCTACTGTGATTTTGTGCCTCTTAGTCAGTGTAAACCCTTGCAGTATAGCCTTGGTTCTCTTCGGAGACCTGTTTTTCAGAGTGGCCCCGTGAGATCACCAAAGTTAAATTTTATTGACACAAGGTGAGCGGGGGTCCTTCGCCTAGCAAAAAGATCGGACGGACCGCTGTCTCCTCCTACAGATGGACAATGTATCGACAATGAGGTATATCAACCGCCTGGGAGGGACGTGTTCCAAACACCTCGTGGAATTGATGAACAAGATTTAGGCCCTGCTGGCGGAGCATCTCCTGGGGGAACAAAACCAGTTGGTAGATTGGTTCTCCAAACATTGGTGGGATGCGAGCGACTGGATGCTTCACAAGTATTCTTGGAAATCCAGCGGCTTGGAAGTCCACTGTCCCTGGACCTCTTTGCCTCCAGAACCAATGCTCAGTTGGATCGGTTTTTCAGCTGGCTTCCAGACCCAGCAGCCCTAGCAACCAACGCATTCTTGCAGCACTGGCCAGAGTCAGGGGTCTATGCCTTTCCCCATTTGCCATGATTCCTCAAGTGGTTCAACATCCCTGGCACTCTCGCGGGACTCTGGTTCTGATCACTCCCAGGTGGCCCTCTCAGCCATGGTTCCCTGCTCTTCTGGAGACATCCATCCAGGGCTAGGATGCTTTATACTTTGGTGTCTTATCCTTATCTTTTGGAGGAGCCTAAGTTGTTTTTAGCCAAGTGCACGTACTACTTCTTTGTGCTCCTCCACTGCTTCGCAATTCTTACTGTCTTATGTTAAGTCATTTCGTCCGGTGACTTACCCCACTCTGGCTCGCTACATCCGGTGGCTATTTTCTCTGGCAGGTATTGAGAAGTCATTCGGAACTCACTCAATCCGGAGTGCAGCTGGTGCAGCAGGTGGCATTCTGTCGGACATTTTGAGGGAGGCCGAGTGGTCGCATGTGTCTGCTTTTCACACCTTTTATTTTCACCCCTTTTCTCCTGTAGCTTTGGCATTGGAGCGTTAAAAATGCAAATATGAGCCTCCTGTCGTGCCTTAAAATTAGAGCTTATTCTAGAGTAATTAGAATTTTAATAAAGACAGGAAGAAAGTATTTATCTCCCTTCCCTGGGTTTTAGGGACTTTTTCGTTTGGCAGTTGTCTGTTTATTATTATTATGTTCAGATTTTATTTTCGCAATGTATGCAATATAGTTTTATGTTTGCCTCCTTAAGTGAAGTATCATTAGCTGTTAGGATATTTCTCTTTTCTTTTTCAGCCTGAGTGTCTCCATGGTTTCTCATGTGGTCGTTTCCTGTTCCAGTTTGCCCAGGCTGTCGTTTTACGGCCTAGTGGTACCTGCGGGCATCCGGCTCAGGTGGTGCTGTCGGTTCGCGTTCAGAAAAAGGAAGGAGGAGTGGTTGGGGTTTATATACTCATGTGGTGTGTTGGGATTGGTTTGTTTGGGTGTTCTTTTGTTAACCTTTTCTTTGCTGCTAGTTGGTGAGAGTAAGGAAAGTAATGCAAATACTCGCCTCCTGTCTTTAAAAGGAGTTCATTATACTCTACATATATTGTTTAATAGTGCTTTCTGAGATTTATTTTGTAGTACACCACTTTTTTTTTCTATGAGACTCTTGGATATTGTGTGTGGAAACTCTTGCTGGAAGGATATCTTTGTACATATTATTTTTATGTTACACATATAATTTATTCGCTTATTATTTGGATGCACAGACACTTGTGTGTTTTTGATTGTACTTTATTTGGGACATCTGGGGAGCTTGTTCCTGTGTTTTTGCGGCACCACTCCACCAGAAGGTGTTATATTTTATTTAAATTGGAATATTGAGCTTCACTTGTTTGTATTTTGATACCTACAATTTGTGATTGCTTTGGAGATATTTAGTTAAAATGTAAAAAGACTACTTTACAGAATTTTAAAAATGTTCGCCTTTTTAGCCCCCAGGCAACCCAACAAACGTATGCATGGATGGCATCAATGTACTTAGGGGATGTTGCTGAACATATAATAGGGTGTTTGGCAGTGGCACATACCAGGACCTGTAAATCCATACCTAAAGTACAATGGATGTGGGAAAACGCATCTGGTGGTAGAATTATCGCATTGGAAAGAGTTAAAATGCCATCATTTGAAATACCCCATGAGGTCTAAAAAATTTAATTGACCGGCTTCAAAGATGTCCCCAATAAGAAATGGGGCAGATCTGGGGGAAAAAAAGGTTTTGAAATAGCAAAATGCTACATGTACTTATTGCCTTATAACTTGCCAAAAGAAAAAAAACACAAAAATCATTGGATATTTCTAAACAAATAGAATATTTTAGCAGTTTGTTTTCATTATATTTTAAAGATGAGTAAAATAGTTTTGTTAAAGGTCTTAGTAGAAGTTAAGGTTAAGGATTTAACTACGCAGTACTAGTAGTTTCTGTTACATAAGATTTTTTTATGTTTTAAGATTAGAATGTTTTTGATATTCTGTAAAAATGATCAACAGTTTGGCCTTGGTGATTTTCCTCTCTGATTCTCTCCTGAGTTTTTTTTATGACCGTTAGTACTCTTTTTGAGGTAGCGATAGGCAGGTCTAGTTACAAAATATATATGCAGATTTTTGTTTATACTCTGGGGCAGACCGAGAGACTGAAGCTAGACTTCATATCGAAACTGACTGGTATGTTTATTTTTATTTTTTATGCATATAAGTTTTAACAGGCATTCTATGTTATACTCTGTTTTAATTTTGGATTTCTGTAATTTTTATTATTTTTAAATAAATAATTACTGTTTTGAATTCTCAGTCCTTTTTTATCATTGTGCTCATGATTTCATCTGTTGAATGTGAGACCTATCCACATGTATAAAATTGAAATTTGGTAACTTATCACTTAGGGTGGAGAATAACCTCTTTTTAAGACATTACATGGGAGGAAAGGTATGAACCTATCACAGTTTTCAAATAAATGTCAAAAAAAGTTTGGGGTTTTTTTTTCTAATTTTTCACCATATTTTTTTTATAGTGAATTAGATAATATGATCAAAATAAATAAGACAAATATGTAACTTGTATGGGTACACTAAATGAGAAGAAAATTACAGATAAATACAAGCACCAAAAAATGTTAAAACGAAGGGTACAAAAAGAAAAAAAAAACAACTTGGTCCTTTAAGGGGTTAAACACTAGGTAATGTGCCCAACTACCCAGTCACTTGGGGTAGATATAAAAATATAGCCAACAAAAGCGTATAGGTGAATCGCTTGATTTACGTGCATTAGTGCTGCTGCATCACTCGGAATAAACTCTACCGTTATCCAAAAAAACAGACGTGAATATACAGAAAACTTTTGACGGCGCTCAAAGTTGTAAAACACTAAAATATAAATGTATACTTCTAAGCATTTAAAATCTTCAGGAATATGTATATAATTCATTTTGGGAACTATGCATTTATATTTTTTGTTTTTTTACACTTTTGAGTGCTGTCAATATATAGAAAAATATAGCACTCCAAATATCAGCCCAGTATTTAGCAACTGGCCTTTTTTCAACATTCTACATAGGGTAAGAAAAAATTCCCCATTGGACCAATATATTTACACTGCACATATCTAACCCACCCTTTATAATATCTTACAATATTGAGTGATTTTACAATGGACAGTTAAAGATATAGCACCCCGAATATAAGCCCAGTATTTCAAAACTTTTTTCAATATTCTATATATTTGACCAAAATATTAACAATGCAGTAGTGTCACATATACCACCTCTAAATTTCTTTTAACCCCATGTAGACTGTTGAAAAATGCCAGTTCCTAACTACTGGGCTGATATTTGGGGTGCTATATCTTTAAATTTCCACAGTGAAATCTTTCCACATAGTAAGATATTATACAGGGGGGTATATGCAACAGCACTTTTAATATATTGGTCCAATATGGCATTTTGGTAATGTGTGCAGAAATGTTAGCAAATTACATTTTCTGGCAATGGGCTGATATTTAAAGTTTTTTACATTTAATTTGCTTAATAAAAATTATATAATTTTGTTGGGAGAGATATATTTATGAGAACTCTGCCTAATCCAGTCATAATTGTATCATTATATCTGTATTATCACGATCCACCTAATGCTAATCTGAAACAAAAGGCGTCTGATGGTTTGACCGCTTATCTGAGACTGTCTGATAGTTGACTTGAGTGCTAAAAGGTTTACATCAAAAACATAGCCTCCTAGACTGGAAAATTGTGAATCGGCAGTATTTCAAATGGCTTACTAGAAAATATGCCGAACTATGTATTGTGTTGAAAATGTTAAAGGTACAACATATCAATAACACATCTTTAAAGTTAATTAGCGCAAGAAAATAAACCATAAATTCGAACGATAATTATTTTTCACACAGTAAAAAGATTTAAAGTAGGTTTACTATAATACTTAAGTGTACTATAACAGACTATATTAACAATTTAGGGCTTAATTTAGTCAAGTATGACGGCGCACAACCATTATCTTACCTCTGGCATCAGTTTAATATAAAACTTTAATTTCAAAACGCTAAGGTTTCAATCTCCCAACCGCCAAATCCAGGTAATGTGTGTTGCCATGGAGACAAAGTAAACTCACAGGAAGTGTCCCGACTTTTCGTGTTACCGCTTGACGTAGTTGTGGTGAGACATGTATTTATTAGCGTGTATCTTATTCTACAATTTATTGAAACCGAAATGTATTGTTTTATTGTTAAAAGTCAGATCGTGTATATATTAGTTAACGTCTCGCTGCATGTTTAATAATTCTACGTGAGTTTTATTTGCTGGTGCGTATAAAAATCACCATACACCTTTGCTTTCTTGGTTAGCGCACAACAGAACATCATATGCAATACGGCATATAGTTTCACTTGTTGCCTTGGTTGGATAAATCGTGTTTTCGCCGTTTTGTTTATTAATTTATATGTCTAATGCACGTTCATCCATACAACTTCAACTGCAGTACATTGGGTAGCACTATAAAAGCGGGAATCTGTTTTCATGGGCAAATAGTCTGTAACAATGCAATAAACAGCGCCATCTGTATTCCAAATGTATTAAGGCTTTACCATGACCCTGAATGCGGGGTTTATGTTGTAAAGCAGTTTACTTTTAAATATTATGAAGTACTGTCTCTGACAGGTTTCTCCTAACTTGGTACTACATTATACACAGCACAATTTATGATTTTACATTCAAGAATCCTGTATTAAATATTTCTTATACATGACCTACACTGGTGCTAGTCCTTTGGACCTTCATGCCAGCTCCCAGTTTAAATACCAAAATGCAAAATGTACACTGTACCTTAAAAACACTAAAATTTTAAACTTTATTAATTTAATTAAAATGTCACCAGACGGTGGGGGAATATCTGAGTCTTTAATCCTGGGGTAGAAGAAAATCTAATAACCATTTTGATAACACCTCACTGGATTCTAATATCAATATAGCTAGAGGCGTATTATGGGGCTATCTTATCTCAGAGTGATGTCTGCTCTCATATCTGCAATAGCGTGTAGAAACTCTAGTTCCCTAAAGCAAAAACAAAACACAGAAAAATAATGCTAAACAAGCAAAACAAAAACTAACACACGTTTTACTAAGACGTACCTTAGCTTCGTCAGGGGTATTCAAAAGTTCCCAGCAGAACAAACACTATTTTTTTAAACAGCCAGCTCCTCCCTGATTAGTTTTGATGCGTAAAAGGTTTGTCCATTACTACCCAAAGCCTCCCTGGTTGATCGTGATGTGAATGGGGCAAGTCCATGACAACCCTTGTTGCTATGGATGCTTGTTTCGAGTGACTCTAGATCCACAGTCATTATGATAAACCCTGGAACAGTGTGCGAACAGCCGGAGAGAAAGCTGCTGTGAGAGATACGCGGGAATGATGTGGGATGTATGTATATGTGTTTGTATATAGGTACGTGAGTATGGATGTGTAATTGTGTGTGTGTAAGCATGGATGTTTCGTGGCAATTTTTGCACCAGGGCCCTGCGGTTTCTAGTTATGCCCCTGGATCATGCAAACCATTTACTTCCAGATATTTAACTGTCCTATCCTTAAACATGGTTTCCCTTAATTTTCCAACTACTGACGTAAGACTTATCGGTCTATAGTTGGCCAAATCTTCCCTACTACCATTTTTGTGCAGTAGTACTTATGGTTGCCAACTTCCAGTCTTTTGGAACTACTCAAACCGGTCTGCTAGCAGTTTTGCCAGGACACGTCAAAGTTTTTTTTAATAATTTTGGGTATATCCCATCAGGTCTCATAGTTTTGTCTGTTTCACTTTCTATGAATGCCACTATTTCCAGTGTCCAGTGGATGCATATTTCAAAGTTTAGAAACTTGGCCTTGAGGACAGTAAATCGAGTGCACTCCTTGTAATATACGCAACGTATGCACTAGCACACATATTTAAACAGTCACTACCACATGTACATGTAAATACACTAACAAACACAATCATATCCAGTATGGCAATGATGAGGTGACCCTGGCATTTTAAGGATATGTGTGTCTGCACATTACATTTTTATGCTCATGTAGCATATGGCCACACACTGGAGTACTAACTACTGCTGGAGTGGCAAATCTTGCCAGTGGCCCACTATGCATTTTTCCAGTTGCCAAATGGCCTGCAAACACACTTCATGCTAACACAAACACACAATTACACATACACACACCCACACAAACACATTAATGCTAACACATACACATTAACACATATAAACGTTCATGTTAACACAATAACACAAATATGCACACTATGTTAACATACTGTATAACATATATATATATATATATCAGGGCTTGACAAATTTGTTGTGAATCTAGGCCCCAGGTAAAAAAGTTAGGAGCCAGGATTTTTTTAAACTAACAGTTGGTCAGGAGTGATCTGATCATCATCAGCCCACTTACTAAACTCACAGCATTTGACCTGGAAGCACCCTGGACTTTCAGATCAGTGCTGTTTTTTTTTTTTTAAATTATTTTTTTTTAACCCTTTCAATGCTGATGTTCCATTGGAGCACAGCATTGACTGATATTTAGTCCCCACAAGCTTGTGGGGACAAATGTTAACCCCTGCAATGCCACCAATGTGTCATGCACAATTGTGGCATTGAAGGGGTTAACGCTGCACTGTCGCTCTCATGGAGCGATCAGGCAGCTGGGGGGTGTTGGGTCAGGTAACCACACTTGTGTGGGGACCCAATCAACACACAACCCCCTTCCCTGAAGCTGCCTGTGGCAGCTGAAAACACGATTGCTGGTTTTGCAGCAACCGCGTTTTCAGCCTACAGGCTCACTCTGTGGGAGTGATCTCAGGCTCGGGGGCGGGCTCGGAGTGGCTGTGCTGTCTGCCCAGACACCCCGTGTGGTGACTCAGCCTCTTACATCCACAATTTTTTCTGGATGTAAGAGGCTGACAAAACCTAGGCGCCAGGACAAAATTCTCTGGCGCCTGGGATTTGTCGAGCCCTGATATATATATATATATATATATATATATATATATATATATATATAAAAAGGCTGTTATCAGCCTGTATTTGTAGGAGGGAGGGCTCGTCTCACGGAGTTGCTTCACAAGAGCTTGCATTATGTGCGGGGGGGTTTGATTTGGCCGACCTACTTATTTGCTTCACGTGTGGGGGGGCTTTCGTTTGGTTAAGCGACTTGTTTGTTTCACGTTCAGGGGGGGAAGAGGGGTTTCATTTGGTCAAGCTACTTGTTTGCTTCAAATGTGTGTGTGGGGGGGTAATTTGATCTGCTCTTTGCTTTCCGTGTGAGAAAAGGGGGGTGATAGTTTAAAGACACTTTGGCTGTTTTCTCCTTACTGGTAAACTTTGCCCTCCAGTAACCTTTTACTTGCTTCTTGAGGGAGGGAAGGTTCACTTGCTTCTCATGCTAAGTGGGAGGAAGGGGATAGGTTTGTTTTCTCAGAGCTACTCACCAGTTCAACTTGTTCATGTGCAGGGAAAGGGGGACGGGAGTTTAAGGCAGCTTCTTGCCCTACTGATATATTTTGCCCTCTATTAACCCCTTTTGGCCCTGGCTTGATCCTACAGGTGTTCACAGCCCCACCTAGAAAACCCTACTCTGTTCCTACACTCAGCGTTGGTTCTTTCTTTGTCTCCTTTCCTACCTACGTTAGAGGGTGTTTTCAGGGTCTAGGCACCTATCCAGACCCACTAGGCGTTTCACACATGTTTTACACCTATTCAGATCCAATGGGCACTTTGTGCATGTTTTGCATCTGTTTAGATCCACTGGGCATTTAGTGCATGTTTTACATCTATTCAGACCCAGTGGGCGTATTGTGCATGTTTTACATACCTACAAACCCTACTCTGCTCCTACACTAAGAGTTGGTTCTTTCTTTGGCCCTTTCCTACCTACCTAAGGTGGCGTTTTCGTGGTCTAGGCACCTATCCAGACCCACTGCGCATTTCGCATGTTTTACACTTATTCAAACTCACCCGGCGCTTTGCACATGTTTTACCCCTACCACAAATATGAAGGCTGTTATCTGCCTGTATTTGTGGGAGGGGTCTTAAGAGGTATTTATCCCCCCCCCTTCAGCATCCCCTCCGTCAAGGTGTTACATTTGCATTCTTCCTGCCCCCACCCACCCTCAGTTCACTCTCTGTGCTCCCCTCAGTTTTTATATTCTCTCTTTCCTGTCCCTCTTCCTTATTCTTTCCATGAAGTAGCCCCCTTCAGGCTCTAGGCAGCTATCCAGACCCAGTGGGCATTTCATTTAAACCTTGGCTAACTTGAGTTGCTTCTACATAGACTATGTAGGGATCCACCGAAAAGAAAATTCTGGACCAAATCCTCCTGTAACCACCCCCCACACACACACATTTACCGGTGCTTCTGAGTCCCCGGTGTGTAGCCGGGGCAGCGTGTAGATGTCTACGCGATTCGTGTAGATGTCTACGCGATTCGCGTAGACAACTTACGCTGCAGCCGGAAGGAGGTGTGGCTAGCGGCGGGGGTTGTCTGCGTCGATCGCGCAGACCTTCCCCAGCTGCAGCGTAAGTTGTCTACGCGAATTGCGTAGACATCTACACGCTGCCCTGGCTACATGACAGGGGAGTCAGAAGCACCGGTAAGTTTGGAGGAGGGAGGAGGAGGGAGGGGGAGGGAGTGTTAAATGGGGGCATAAGGCATTTCTGGAGGCAGAGTGTTCTATGAAATGCCTTTTAACCCCCTTAATGCCACTCTGCCTCCAGAAATGCCTTTTTAACTCTCTATACGCCACTCTGCCTCCTGAAATTCCTTAAACCTCCCTATTTGGCACTCTGCCCCATAATATGCCTTTTAACCCCCTTAATGCCAGAGTGGCATATAGGGGTATAAGGCATTTCTGGAGGCAGAGTGGCACATAGGGGTCAAAAGGCATATCATGGGGCACAGTGGTTTTAGAGGGTTAAAAGGCATATCATGGGGCACAGTGGCATTTAGAGGGTTAAAAGGCATATCATGGGGCACAGTGGCATATAGGGGGTATAAGGCATTTCTGGGGCAGATGTGCATAACTGGGGGGGGCAGGTTGAAAAATAGAAGGAAATAAAACCAAAATATTTTTCTCAACCATAGCTTTTATTAAAAAAAATAGTTTACATGAATTAATATAAGGGTCGTCTTATATTCGGGCTTTTTCTTTTTTTCCTAAATTAATATTCAGATTTGGGGGGTCATCTTATAATCAGGGTCGTCTTATAATCGAGCAAATATATATATATATATATATATATATATATATATATATATTATGATTGTTAACAGCAATCTCAGGCATACCCAGATTCCAGCATGTACTGGTTGGCTGGGCATGATAGGAGTGTGATTGCTGTCAACAATCATATATAAATTAATATTGTTATTGTATTTTGTTGTCCAATTTTGGTGAGTTAACCACACTTTTATTAAAAGTAAATCAACCGGTAAAAAAAATCAACCATATGACTTGGCATGATAGGAGTGTGGTTGCTAGCAGTAATCACACTCCTTTTATACCCAGGCAACCAGTAAATGCTGGAACCTAGGCATGATGGGACTGTGATTGCTGTTAGCAATCACACTCCTATCATGCCAAGTGAGCCAGTACATGCTAGTACAGGGTGGCTGTAAGTGATGCACAAACCCCATACTGCTGGCAGCATCAATACACAAGGGGGGCAGCTAGCCAGGTTTCAGCATGTACTGGCTAACTTGGCATGATAGGAGTGTGATTGCTAACAGCAATCACAGTCCCATCATGCCTAGGTTGCAGCACTTACACATCCATGCTATCACACACACACTAATTCATTCATTCACAGATTAATTCCCTCAATCACACATACTCATTCAAACACCCACCCCCTTACCTGCACTGCAGCTCTCTCACAATGCTGCTCACAGACTTCAGCAGGGGGCGCGGCCTCCCTCTGCGTTCTCTTGTACTGCACAGGGTAAGCAGGACTGGAGCAGAGTCATGTGATTTCACATGAACTCTGCTGAGTTCCGCTTCCTCTCTGCAGTACAAAAGACCCTCCCACAGTTAAGTAGCAGGGCTCTTATGATGCCGGCTGCCCTGGCTGCCGGTCTCCTGCGGGCCGCATCTCGAGGTGCTGCGGGCTGCATTTGGCCCGCATGTTGGACGCCCCTGCCTTAGATCTTTCTCCCAACATGCATATTCTGAATGTATTCCATGTCTCACTCCTAAAACCACTTGTTTGCAACCTATTCACTGCTTCAGCTCCTCGCCCGTTCCAGGTTAATGGTCATGATGAATATGACATTCAGTCTATCATTGATTCTCGCATTATTTACTTAATTGGAAAGGATACAGACCTGAGGAATGATCTTGGGTGCCTGCACAGGATGTTCATGCCCCTAGGCTGGTACGAGCCTTTTTATACACAATTCCCCTCTAAACCTGGACCCTCCCCGTGTGGGAGGGGTACTGTCAGAGTTTTGGCCTACCTGTACTGGCTTTCCTCCTCCTCATGGCTTTCTGTTTGTTAGGCCGCACCCCCTTCCTCTTGCAACTTTTGAATCCAGCTAACCCCTCCTCTTCCTTCAGCCTGTTACTATATCGTATTTGCTCGATTATAAGACGGGGTCATCTTATAATCAGACCTCAAATAGGCCTGATTATGAGACTAAGATCCAGATCCCCCACAACGCTGCAGGGGACCTGGATCCTCCTGTCTTATGTCCCCCCCAACTTACCGGTGCTTCTGATTCCCCGGTGCGTCCATCGCGAAGACCTTCCCCGGCTGTCAGTGAGGAGAGTTCCGGTGCGGGGAATTCTCACTGACAGCCGGGGAAGGTCTGCGCGATGGACGCAGACAACCCCCGCTGCTAGCCACACCTCCTTCCGGCTGCAGCGGAAGTCTACACGCTGCCCGGACACCAGAAGCACCAGTAAGTTTGGGGAGGAGGGAGTGTTAAATGGGGGCATAAGTAATTTCTGTAGGCAGAGTGCTCTATGAAATGCCTTTTAACCCCCATAATGCCACTCTGCCTCCAGAAATGTCTTTTAACCCTCTATACGCCACTCTGCCTCCTGAAATGCCTTATACCTCCCTATATGCCAATCTGCCCCATAATATGCCTTTTAACCCCCTAAATGCCAGAGTGGCATATAGGGGTATAAGGCATTCCTGGAGGCAGAGTGGCACATAGGGCGTCAAAAGGCATATCATGGGGCACAGTGGCATATAGAGGGTTAAAAGGCATATCATTGGGCACAGTGGCATTTAGAGGGTTAAAAGGCATATCATGGGGCACAGTGGCATATAGTGGGTATGAGGCATTTCTGGGGCAGATGTGCATAACTGGGGGGGCAGGTTAGAAAAAAAAAAGGAAATAAAAACAAAATATTTTTCTCAATCATAGCTTTTATTAAAAAAAACAATTGTTCACCTAGTTTACATGAATTAACATTTACTGGTAAAACTTTTTCCTATAGGGTCATCTTTTATTCAGGCTTTTTCTTTTTTTTCATAAATTAATATTCAGATTTTGGGGGGTCGTCTTATAATCGAGCAAATACGGTAATTACCTAGCTAGTTCAATTGCTAGTTGCCCTTTCGTGGTTCAAGACCCGTGAGTGCGTGCTTCCAGTGTTTTTCCTGTGTATGACCCGGCCTGTCTGACTCCTATTCTGGTGCTGACTCCTGTCTGATTTTGGACGGCACAGATTTCTGGACTCCTGACCTCGGCTTGATCCACGACCACCCGAGTGTCTTATGCTTTGACTTCTTCTTATTATTTTATTTTAATAAACATTTTGACCAGTACCCGTTTCCCTCAGTCCTGTTTCAGTGGTACCCTGACACTCTCACAATGTGTCCATATCCTTCTCCGACGGCCACTTCAGAGTCCCTGTCTCCTTTCCCTCAGCTTTGCTTCTTCTCTTGCCTCTTCTTGTGTCTTCTTTTTTTTTTGTCTGTTCTTTTCTATGTCTTCTATCTTTGTCCGCGTGAACAAGGTATCCAGAGCGCTTCCACAAAAGGGCGAAACCTCCACTCACGTCCTCTCTCCTTGTTGGAGGAACAGGGGAGATGCTGTTTTTGTGACACTACCTCTTTGCAGAAGTACTCCAAGAGGCCTGTGTCGCAAGGTCAGGTAAGTCACCTGCTTCATTACATGGTTCACATTAAGTCTTGAACACACTTTGAGATACATGTGTATATATACAGTAATGCAAAAAAGAAAGTACATCATCTTTGAATTCTATGGTTTTACATAGCAATCTAACAGGTCGAAAAATTTGGTAAATACAACCCGAGATGAAAAACAGCACATGACACATATTACACGGTATCATGATTTATTCAATAAAAATAAAGCCAAAATTAAGCATACCTTATAATTAAAAATCTTGTAGAACCACCTTTAGCAGCAATAAATTTAAGTAATCATTTTCTTTATGACTTCATAAGTCTTTCACATTGTTGTCGAAGAATTTTGGCCCACTCTTCTTTACAACATTGCTTCAGTTCATTGAGGTTTGCAGGCATTTGTTTACGCATAGCTCTTTTAAGCTTCCACCATAGCATTTCAGTCGGGCTGAGGTCTGGACTTTGGGCCATTGCAACAGCTTGATTTTTTTCTTCTTTTCTTTTTCAGCCATTCTGCTGCAGGTTTGTTGGTGCGCAGGTGCTTTGAATGTTTTCCACTTTTGAATAATGTTTCTCACTGTAGAATGATGGACTTCAAATTGTTTGGAGATGGCCTTATGGGTTATACGGCCACCTCCAAACAATTTGAATTATTGCTGCCCAGATTGATGGGCAGCAATAATTATTTCTCTAAGATCATTGCTGATCTATTTCCTCCTTGTCATTCTGTTAACACACCTGAATGCAAACTGCTAAAACTTTAGCTCACTTGCTGACCTCTAATTTATACTATGTTTGTATATTTGTTGCCACTTTTATTAGGGTGAGAAGCACAGACAGTTTTTGGTTTTTGTATACACTTGCTGAATAAATCAAGGTATTTGATTAGCAGCACCTGTCTGCTACTTAGCATCTTAATTGCTATGAGAACAATAAGGGTGTGCTTAATTTTTTACCCATAGCTTCTCCATTATGGCATTATTTTTGTTGAATAAATCATGACACAGTGTAATAAGTCATGTAAACAAGATGTGTTGTTTGTCATCTAAAGTTTTATTTACCTTATTAGACCTAGGAAATGATGATGTGTACATCTGTTGTTTAACTAAGACAATGGATAATGGCTGCCTTCATGAAAAACCATGTGGATTACAACAGGAACCATGGGATACCAAGAATGCCAGGGGAAAGGGGGAGGAGGATGGGATTTGCTGAAAGGAGGGTAAGGATGCAGCATGGCAAACAGGGCCGGCCCTACAATGGAGCCGACTGGGGCAATTGCCAAAGGCGGCACTTTTGAAGGGGCGGCACTTTGCCTCCCCAAGCGCTTTTTTTTTTTTAAGCGGAGGAGAGAGAGGGGCGGCGAGTGGTTTTCGCTTACCCGCTCGGCGCCTCTCTCTCCTCTGCGGCGAGTCTCCGTGCTCTGCCACGGGGCCGGCTTGTAATGCTGAGCGCCGGAAGTGACGTCAATTTACGGCGCTCAGCATTACAAGCCGGCACCGTGGCAGAGCAGGGAGACTCGCCGCAGGACTGTTTAAAGGTAAGTCCCCGGGGGGGTTAGGGTAGATAATGGCGTCGGCGAAGTTTAAAATGCCGGCCCCCGGCGTCGGCGGGGGGGGCGGCATTTTAAACTTCGCCCCAGGCGGCATTAAGTCTTGGGCCGGCCCTGATGGCAAAGGCTAAGAAAGCTGTGAATATTTTACCAGGGAAAAAGTATTAAATAGGAAGCTGTTCTTCCATCTTGGGCTAGTGAAGTGCCAAGAAAGTAGGGTTGGTTTGGTGTCTAGTATTGTAACTAAAGTTAGAAAGTAACTACAGAACAATTCCTTTAAAAAGTTTCCCTGTCAACCTGGAATCAAGAGTAATTTTGGACACTGACATTAAAGGGATCATTTGGTATGCTGATCCACTATTGATTCTAAGTACACATGTTATCAAATAAATAAGAAATGTGTGACAATATATTGATTCAGGGACTTTCTATAAACAATGCAGTAAACACAAAAAGTGTACTTCATAGCAACTTTTAACAATAAGAAACAGAAAAAATCTTAGTATCTTAGTAGATGTATTTTTATTTGTGTAAGACTCATCATATATAACAAGAAGATTTATTTGCCCCTCTGCATTGTGATATATTTTTCGATATATTGCTTTTACCACCAGAGGTATTAATAAAGTATATCATAACACCTCTTGGCATTCATATTTACATAATTTAACTGTTTTCTATAATCAAAGAAATTTATTGTTGTACTGTTAGACGTCTTTGTAAAAATTATGGTTATTTATTATTTCATTAATAAATGTTAGCATAATTTAGCATAAAACAGGCCAAGACCAGAATATATGTATATATATATATATGTATATGTATATATATATATATATATATATATATATATATATATTAGACTTGTGGATTTGTACATTTTGTCACTTCATATGAATCTATGAAAATGGATGAAAACAAAGCAAAAAAACTAAAAATGTTCAGCCTTACTTTGCTGGCTCTTTTACTCCCACTCTTCTACAGTCTCTGAATGTTTCCCTACCTTCTCTTCCAACGACTTCCATGTCTCACAGCTTTGCTTCCATGTCTGGCATCTTCTTGTTCTTCTTTTCTCTCTTCATCGGCACCTCCGCAGACACAACTTCCCAGCGAACTTCTGCCAAAATGGCGGAGCCTCTAGTGACATCCTCTCCCCCAATGTTTACCCGAGTGATCCTTTTGTTAGGTTATATATTCCAAGTACAGCACGGTTGCACTTTATAGAGTATGTGCCTTCAGCAACATCTGAACTATATGTGTGTCCTTGCAGCTAGGTTCAGTAATGCTAGTATTTTTAAAATTGAAAGTATAATATATACCAACACAATTGTAAACAGGTTATATTAAAACTGAAAAAATACCACCCCTTCCACACCAGAATAGGTAAAATTATTTTACTTAATAATAGGTTTATGATATCATCTATTGAGTAGTTTAATATAAACCCAAAAATGAATTTACCATTGTCATGGTGCTTTTATAACTATGATAGATGCACCTATCAGGATAAAGACCACATCAATATAAATGTATATCTTTTTGTGCATTTGGGAATGCGTAATGCACTCAATGAGTTAAATAGTTTGAGGTACATGTTAAAGAACAAAAACTGTTCTCTAATTTTAAAAAAGAGACTTAAGTATCATGCAAAGTGATTATACATGTAACATGTAATAAATATAATAAGGTTATACATTTCACTTATTTCCTGAAACAAGGTCCAGAATGCTACAAAATAAAAGACCAGTGGAAATAAAGATAAATTGGGGTCTGTTCTCCGGTTCGGTATTCAGTATAGTTTTCAGTATTCAGTGTTTTAGGGCGAATACTATTTAATCAGATATCTTGACAGGAAGAGAATCAGATAAATCTGTTGCCAGCAATAGAGGTGGAATCCAAACTGTAGTGTCTTCTCCCTTGGATACTTTCTCCCACTGATTCAGATTTTCCCTATAAGACCAAAAGTAAAAACATATTTTGTAGTCCCAAAGTAAGTACATTTAACAACTCAATTTGTAACTTCTCCTTTGCAACAATAAATTATTGGAATACACATAGAGCACGAAGACAATTAATATTAAGTCTTTGATATTTATCTATAGTCGTGAACACTTTACCTTTAACACAACAATCTCCACCTTAATCATATGAGGTATACAATAATGAGGAATAACTATGCAGGATCTCAGAAAAAGACATGAAGATACCGGTTTCCCCTTTACATACACATATGTATTGCTTATTGTAATATGTAAGCTCAAACTGCTACTGTCTGATGTTGGATGTTCAGGAAAACAAAATCACCTGGATCTGTCAAATGTATTTGTCAGTTTAAAGTTGAACTTGGTGGGAACTTACAGTCCCTCAGAGGAGGGGTGGTTGGGAGAGGGAGCACCTTGGGATCACCCCAAAAATAACGATTTAGGGTTATATAGGCATTGCTGTGCTTGGAGGCCTGATTGTGGCACCGGGCTGTCTGGGAAGGGTATTGTTTGTGGTGATGGGATTATCTCCTAATCTGATAGAGTTTGGATATAAGGCTGTGTGTTTTCACAATAAACTGTTCTTTGTTTTTCACCTCAACATGAGTTCTGTCTGATGCTTAGGGTGGGCTGCTATAAATTACTGTCCTTGCCAGGACAGTAAATACGCTGCATCAGATAGATTTTAGTCAGCTACAGCGCCAGCATGGCTCTATTCTGACAGTCCTGCTCCATCTCTCTTCATCTCTCTTCGCTGAAATCCCGAGAAGGAAGCAACTTTGGTGGGTGTACCCTGTCGGGGTACAGGACCTCCCGTCACATTTGGTGGCAGCGGCGGGATGCTTCCTTGGTACCGGGACATCCAAACCACCACAGGAACCTTGTCACAGTGAACGGAGCAGCACTACAGCAGCTTAAAAAGGAACACCTCAAAGGAACTGCTGGAAGCCGGCATGTAACAAATCAAAAGCTACTTTGATCACCGAACTGATGGAAGGAGGCCGAAGTACCGTATTTGCTCGATTATAAGATGACCCCCCAAAATTTGAATATTAATGTAGGAAAAAAAGAAAAAGCCTGAATATAAGACTACCCTATAAGAAAAAAGTTTTACTAGTAAATATTAATTCACATGTAAACTATTATTTTCATATTTAATAAAAACTATGATGTTTTTTTATTTCCTTTTATTTGCCAACCTGCCCCCAGTTATGCCTTATACTCCTTTATATGCCACTCTGCCCCCATAAATGCCTTATACCCCCTGTGAAGGGACCGACCTGTACCCTGACTGGGTACTCCCGCCAAACACTGCTTCCTCCTGCCGGGACACCAACAATTAACTCCTTCAGCACCAGGCAGAACCAGCGTTTTAGATAGAAGGGGGGATGTCGCTGCACCGGCGTTGGCACTGTGGCTATCCGAAGAAGCTTAGCTACACAGCATGGCTATTGTCCTGAAAAGGACAATAAAGGATCATAGCAGCCCACCCCAAGCATCAGGCAACACTCATGTTGAGGTGAAAACAGGACTCCTTTATTTAAACCAAATACAGAGCTATATATACAAGTAAGAAAAGGGGGCAAGACAAATATCACATGATCTAATTACCATGCCAGGAAGGAAGTAATTAGATCAAATCCTGCAACACAATATCCAGGGGAAAGACATAATGACATGAGACATAAATAATTACATTAGTTGGGAACGTAGATATTGAATGATGATAGACAAATAATTGGCTTGAGACAAACAATGGCCAGGACACAGAGATAACAGGAGCTCACAGGATTAACAGCTACCTGTTGTGTAATTAAAAATTAGGTATGCAGCAGTAACACCTAGTCATACCTACAAGGGGTCTTAAGACAAGGGCTAAATCACACAATAACAGGGGAAACACTTCACACCTATACAATCAACAATGCAAAGATAATCGTCGCCTTCTTCCTACAACAGGACGTCCAGCTGACATTACAGTTTTGAGACTCTGAGTAGTAAAACATGGGAAAAATCAGTAGAAACTGACCCCCTGTGTCCACACACAGAAGTCTCTACAAGGCCTGGGCCCATAGTCGATAGGGAGGAGGCTGGCTGTCAGGCCTCTCCAGGGGCCCCAGTGATGGAGGGTTCCGTCACACCCCCCTATATGCCACTCTGCCTCCCTGATATGCCACTTTGCCAAAAGATATCCCTTATACTCCCTATATGCCACTCTGCACATTTATTTATAAAGTGTCGGACGATTCCGCAGCACTGTTACATTCATTAGAACAATTTATAAACACATACAATGACAAACTGGTGCAAGGGAGAAGAGGGCCCTGCAAGCCTAAAATCTAGTCTATATGCAACTCTGCTCCCAGATATGCCTTATACCCCTATATGCCACTCTGCCTTTCTAATATTCCTTTTAACCCACTATATGCAACTCTACCTCCCTGATATTCCTTTTAACCTACTATATGCCACTCTGCCTCCCTGATATTAATTTTAACCCACTTTATGCCACTATGCCTCCCCTTATACCCCACATACCATTCTTACCCTCCCCCGACTTACCAGTGCTTCCCATAGACTTCTCCCTGTGCTTCAGATTCCTTGGTGTGTAGTGGTGGCAGCTGGTGAAGGTCTGCGCCATGTATGCAGACAACCTCCGCTGCTGCTGCCAGCACTTCCACCAGGGCTTCTATGAATGAGCACCGGAAGGTCATGTGATGCTGGAACTCCATCATAGAAGAATGAGCATCACACAGACCTCCACCGGCTGCCAGAGAGGATGCAGGGGATAGTCTTGTAGTCAGACCTCTATTTCAGGTCTGATTAGAAGATTACCTCTAATATAAGACGATGGTTATTTTTCAGAGCATTTGCACTGAAAAAAACCTTGTCTTATAATCAAGCAAATATGCTAGCCTTGTCCTGTCTGAAGGGACAGAAACCTCAGAAATCCAGCGGCGTGTAGCCAAACCCCCGCAAGAGATTATCGCCAAGTTGATCAGCAAAACCACGCAGCTGAGGATGGCGAAAATACAGCGAGCCAGAACTTTTACAGTAAATGAGCAACAGCCCACCGGCCGTATGAAACTACCTTAAGATGCCATCCGAAAGTTTGACGACACCAGAGAAGAAATCAACCGCTATCTTCAGGTCTTCGAAAGACAATGTGGAATACAAATAGTTGAGGAGACCAGCTGGGTCATGCTCCTGGTGAGTCAATTATCAGGGAGGGCACTTGAGGCATATGAGGCTATCCCGGAAGAGGACAGTGCCAACTACAGGAAAGTGAAGGTACGATACGGCATCACCCCGAAACCCACCGGTTAAAATTCTGAGGTTTACTCTGTCAAGAAGGACAGCCTTTTACGGAGTGGGTGGATTGCATGACTCGGGCTGCTGAAGGATGGTTGAACGGGTGCCAGGTGGCTACAGTAGCGGATGTGCTTCAGATCATCCTATTGGAACAATTCTATGATCTGGCTCCCGCAGCAGTACGCGAGACCGACAGCACCTCACAGTAGATCGTGCAGCTGTACTGGCGGACCAGTATGTGGACTCTAGGAGGTCAGTACAACCGGAGCCCCAACGTCTTGCCTTCTACATACCACCCCCTGCCAGAGCCTCACCACCTCCTGAACCTCGGCACCCTAATCATTACAGCCAGCCCCCTGCCTAATCCACTTTAGCACCTTGTACAGTGTTCCGCCCACCATTACATCCCAGCCCCCCTGGAGGCCAGAGCCTATAGTGGGCGATGCTTCCCTGTCACCAGGTGGGTCACACGCAGACATACTGCCACTACACTGTCACCCAACGACCCAGGACCTACCAAACCCGGGGAGCACACAAAGCTGCCACTGTGAGCTCAGCACTGAAGGTATAGATCAAATAACCAGAATCAGACATACAAATCCTGTATTTGCAGGTATGCAATAATAATGTATTTGCAGGTATTGATCAACTGAATAAGACATAAAAACTCTGTATTTGCAGGTACACATAAATAATGTATGGAGACATAGCATAGCAGATATAGATGAACAGAATAACACAAAAACTGAGATTTGCAGGTTTAGATCAATTGGAATTCACATAAAAACTCAGCATTACAGGTATAGATAAACCCCCTAAATTCCAGGCATAGATAACAGGTTTCACACCCCAAAGCCAGCCCTGGCGTACACACTGCCCACATAGAACCTGACCAGCACCGAGATAACACACATAGGACTTGACATCTTTGTCTCCAAACAGCCCAGTCTGAGTCAACTTTGTCTCCTAACAGCCCGGCCTGTGCCATCTTTGTCTCAAAAACACGCTGCCTGTGCCATCTTGGTCCCCAAGGCTCAAACACCCTGCTTGTGCCATCTTTGCATTCCTACAAATCAATTATACATCTATTAAACACAATCACTTTTACAGTCACTCACTAATTCACACTTTCATTCACGCAATTCATTCACACAATCATTTATTCTCTCTCTCATTCACACAAATCATTTACACATATTCATTAATGCATTCTCACAAATGCATTCATTCACCCACTCATTCAAACAACAATTTAGTCCCGTGGCGGGAGCGCAACGCTTCTGTCTCTCTGCTCTGCCGTGTTTTGCGCTGCTTCAGTGCCCAGCACTGCAATATGATGTCATATTCCGGCACTCAGCATGAAATGCTGGCCCCGCGATCGAGTTAGAGGCCTCACAGAGGAGAGTGAGGGGCACGAGCAGTTGCTGAAAAATTATTCAGGAGCGACAGCTTGGTGCCCCTCTCTCTCCTCTGCGTCAAAAAAAAAACAAAAAAACGGAGATTCAATTGGGGAGGCCACTAATTTTGGGACATGTGGTTACCCTAGATCTAGCATCAGCTAGATTTCGGTCAGCTACAGCGTCAGCACGGCTCCATTCTGACAAACTTCTGCTTCATCTCTCTACCGCTAGTTCTGTATAGCACTGAGATGGTTAATCGCCAAAGTCTCAGGAAGGACGCAATGTTTGACGGGTGTACGGGTACGGGACCTCCCGTCACACCACTTTACTTTCGTTTCAGATGCGTTTAAAACTTTGTATATAATGTCTGAAGTTAATACCGTATTTGCTTGAATATAAGACGAGGTTTTTTCATAGCAAATACCCTTGCCTTATATTCAAGATTCGACTCAAACTATAAGAGTAAGATCCAGGGGACCTGCATCCTCCTCTCTGGCAGCCGGTGGACGTCTGCACGATGCGCGCAGACAACCTCCGCTGCTAGCCGACACTTCCGTGACATGACCTTCTGGTGCTCAGTCATAGAAGACAGACATCCACTGGCTGCCCCCACTAGCATCAGTAAGTTAAGGGAGGCATATCAGGGGTCAGAGTGGCAAACAGGGGGATAAGGCATATCTCGGGGGCAGAGTGGCATATAGGGGTTATAAGGCATATCTGGGGGGGCAGAGTGGCATATAGGGTGGTATAAGGCATATCTTGGGGCAGAGTGGCAAGCCCTGGGGCAGATGTGCATAACGGGGGGGGGCAGAGTGGCAAATACAATACAATAAATACAAGAAATTTATTTTTTCAGGGCATATGAAAAAATACTTTACGTGTGAATTAATATTTAGTAAATGTAGTAAAACTTTTTTCCTATAGGGTAGTCTTATATTAAGGCTTTCTTTTCTAAATTAGTATTCGAATTTTGAGGGGTAGTCTAATAATCGGGATCGTCGTATACCATTGCACTCTAATGGTTGCCTTTGTTCATAGTGCTAGTCTCTGGTTGTCTCTTGTGTTTAACCTCAAGTTGCTCCTCGACTACTGTCAGGAACCACTTTTTCTCTGCCTGAACCATGGCTTTTTTATACCTGTGGCATTTAAATCTGCTACCATTAGTGGCCACCCTCCGCCCTCTGGAGCACTCAGAACGCAATTACTAGGATCAGGTGTGCCTTGTTACCTGGGTTGAGCCCTAGTCAGCACATCCAGCTGGGCCTTGTTACCTGGAGTACCCTGCTTTGTGTCCTGATCAAGTGGATTCCCTGCTTTGTGTCCTGATCAAGTTGGCTGTTTGCCTTTCGTGCCCTTCCAAGTGGGCTCTCTGCCTTTTGTGTTGACTCTCCGGTATCCTTACCTTGGCATGTTCTTGTTAATTCTGATTCCTGGTTTCCTGACCTAGGCTTGCTGACTACGTTTTCGCTACCCTTGTGTTCTGCCTGACTCCGGTGTCTCCAACCTTACTGTGCATGACAGTATCATGATTAATGCTGTATGTTACTGTGTTTTTAGTTTCTCAAGGTCAGTCCAACTGCATTATCTGTGTTGAAGAGTTGGGTCTCTTTTTTCAACCAGGAAAGATGTAATTAGCTCTTTTTCAAAGTATAAAAATGTAATGGTTGACCCTGGTACTGTTGCCTTATAGTTGACAAAAGAATTAACGAAAGTGAATTGAAGTAATGTTTTCTAAGTCTCAATTGGAATCAGATGCCACAAAATATACTGTTACCCATTTTCAATGAAAATTTCAAGAAGTCACGGACTAAATCACCTAAACACCAGCTGAAAGTAATTAAGTAATTGAGATATTTAACAAACCAACCAAACATTAACAATGAGTGTGTCTGAAATACCTAAACTCCATAATTTTTTGGTCATATAGTGTAAGTATACACACACTATATGGACAAAAGTAATGGGACACCTTACCCTTAAATCCCCAGTGACTTTTATGACATCACATTTTAAATGCATAGACATTAATACACAGTTGCCCCCCCCCTTTCAGCTAAACAAGCTTCCACTCCTCTGGGAAGGCTCCCCACAAGATTTAGGAGCATTTCTGTGGAGATTTTTTTGCCCAATCATCCAGTAGAGCATTTGTGTGGTCATGCACTGATGTTGGGTGAGAAGGCCTGGCTCACAATCTTCCAGCTCACCCTAAATTTGTTCAATGGGGTTGAGATTAAGGCTCTTTGCGGGACCAGTGAAATTCTTTCACACCAAACACACCTAACTATTTCTATATGGACCTTGCTTTGTGCACAAGGGCATAGTCATGCTGGAATAGAAAAGGGCCTTCCCCAAACTGTTCCCACAAAGTTGCAAGCATAGCATTGTCCTAAATATCTTGGTATGTCCCATAAATTTAATTTCCAGTTTTCTTTAATCCCTTTCAGGACCAGGCTGCTTTTTTTCTTTTTCTACCCTTTGTGACCAATGCTGTTTTAACATTTTTGCAGTGCTCGTGTTTAGCTGTAATGAACTTATATTTCATTTTGTGTACCCAAGTAACTTATATATTGTTTTTTTCAGAACAAGACAGGCTTTCTTTAGATACCATTTTTTGATCATATAATCAAATTTGCTATAATAAAATATGGTGAACATTTTTTAAAAAAAAATGCCTTTTGTAATTTTTGAAAAACCTGTTACTCACCTACAAAAGCTAATGAAAAAGCCTGCTAAGTAGATTCTAATATTAGTCCTGAGTTTGGAAAAACCCAATGTTTTTATGCTTTTTTTTATGTATAAAGGGCAAACCCTTTCCACAAATGCTCTGAAAAATACCCCTTGTCTTAGACTCAAATAGAGGTCTGACTATAAGACTAAAATCCAGATCCCCCGCAGCGCTGCAGGGGACCTGGATGCTCCTCCCTGGCAGCCGGTGAATGTCTGTGTGATGATCTGGGTGCAGAGTGGCATATAGGGGTATAAGGTATATCTGGGAGCAGAGTGGCCTATAGCAGGGTATAAGGCATATAAGGGGGTATAAGGCATACATATGAAAAAATTGTTTACATTAATTATTAACTTGTAAAACTTTTCTTCCTATAGGGTAGTCTTATATTCAGGCCTTTTCTTTTTTTCATAAATGAATATTCAAATTTTGGGTGGTTGTCTTATAATGGAGCAAATTATTCGGTATATTCTACAGAATATCTAATCACATCATACATTTGGACAATATGTTGGTTCAAATTCATATTTAAATAAAATGTCAAAGCAATACAGTGCGGTGATTGGGGGGAGTGAACTGATGGGGACCACTATTCATTTTATTATTATACTGTACTGTATATTTATTTTAAAAATTTTGTATGTAGAACACTACACTTCTCAATTATTATATTTTACGGAGTACCCAATTACATCATATATTTGGACAACGGTTTGGTTCAAATTCATACTTGATTAACATTGAAAGCAATCCGTTTGATGTCCACTTCACATGTGAAGGAAAGTGTACCTGGGCAATTCAGCCTCAATGCATGGGAATAAGACAGTGGTGCTTTGATCTGATTTTAAACTGATTTTAGTTAGCAGGTTTTACCTTTGAAGTGATACCTGCACATTTTATTCTTGAAAATGTTTCCTTGTGATATTATTGCACTGGGCCACAGGAAAAAGTTTGAAAACCACTTGTTTACATCACAAATGTGCCTTTCGATTGCTGATGATATCCATACAACCTCTGAAATTCTTATTTTGAATCCTGCACAATACAAACGATATTGTGTGGAGAATATATTTCTATTGCATACATTATAGCAGTGTATTATAGTGAGATGTTGAGAGCAGATATGATAGAAAATATTGCAATTTCAAGTGATGTGTTAGTATATAATGTACCAAATGAAAATATGTTTTAAAGAATCAGAACTGACTGATAAAAGGTGAAACCAGATGGTGGAAACATTTCATGTAAGAGTGTATTACTTAATTGGAGGTTTCATGAACACAGGGAATAATGTTTGAGCAGAAGTGGTCGGAGTTAGTACATTTTATCATGCATTATTTTGTTTTCCAGAAGGTATTTTACTATCCAGTATGTTGTCATCCTCAACTGAAAGACAAAACTATGGACCCATTACTGTTGTAAAGCAAGTAGAAACCATTTAGCTATAAGTTTTTCATTTGTTTCTCCCATTCCCTATATTACTTAACCTCATAAGGTCCGTTTCATTAAACAAGCTTAGAAAGTGATCCTATCTTCGCTTAAATGGCGTTGCTGTAATGCCTCAATGTCGAGGCATTCAGCAACACAGAGATCGCCCCTCCCCGGGGTGTCAACGTCTGCCATAAACTGTATGGTGGTGGATGCCCATTTTAAAAGTGTTAGGAGGCAATCAACAATCGCCTCCTAAACTTAAATGGTGTCACTGAAATGCCTCGATAGTGAGGCATTCAGCGACATCAAACACCCACCCCAGGACGCGCTGTGACCGCTCCGGAGAGGGGTCACAACCGCCACTGCAAGAGACTTTGCCACTGGCAAAATGGTGGTACGTCGTTTAAAAAAAAAAAGTTGGGAAAATTAGCTAGAGCGTCTCTGCGGACCCTCGTGAGAACTTTGGCTCCCCATGCAGGTTGAATACAGGTACTGCATTCAACTATACAAGTCAATGGAGCCCAGCTTTCTAATCACAATGTGATTAGTAACATATTTAAAAAATAATAAAAAAAATGGAAAAAAATAAAAATGTTAACATTTAAAAATAATTATGCAGTGGTGACACCATCCAGTTCCAGCAAAATATTAAAAAAAAGTCCAAAAAGAATACAATAAAAAAATAAAGTTTATTATTATGAGCAAGTGCTAAAGTTAGCACTGTATCTTCCCAAAATTCTTGACATGAAAAAAGTTCAAATAAAAGCATTTAAAATACCCAAGGGGTGTCTAATTTAAAAAAATGAACGATTTGATGGGGTACATTGGAGTTGCCGGACATAGATAGGGCATAGGCACAGACTGACCAAAATGGAAAAAGACCGCACTTCCCTTTAGCCCCCAAACACCAGGCAAACCCATGCATGGGTGATATTACTGTAATCAAAAGATGTTGCTGAACACATATTGGGGTGTTGTGTGACATTGACATATACCAGGAGCTGTAAACCAAAGGCTGGTGGTAAAATAAGTGCATGGAAAGTGTTAAAATACCACCATTTGAAATACCCTGGTATTTATGGTTTGATGGGGTAAATTGAATTAGCCGGCTTCAAAGATGGCCCACTTAGGACAGAGGGGCAGTAGGACCAGATGTCAAAGTTCCAAGTTAACAAATGTGCACTTCCTAAATGTGGCCTTTTAGCCCCTAAACAACTGACAAACCCAAATGGGGGGTATCGCTGTACTCGGGAGATGTTGCTGAACACAAAGTGACATATACCAGGAAATGTAAATCCATACCTGAAATGCAATTCTCGTGATAAAAACATAAAATAAATTGCTACCACAAAGTTTGACAAAAGGTGGTAGTAAAATTAGTGCATAGAAAGGGTTAAAATACCAGCATTTAAAATACTCTTGGGTGTCTAGTCTTCAAAAATATATGGTTTGATGGGGTAAATTGCATTGGCCGGCTTTAAAGATACCTGAAATAGCACATGGGGCAGAATGACCAGATTTGGAAAATAATTGGTTTTGAAATAAGCTACTTGTACTTATTGCCCAATAACTTGCAGAAAAAAAGCAATAAAACATTGGGTATTTCTAAATGCAGGACAAATAGTAGAATCAGGTTTTTTCATTAGCTTTTTTAGAAGAGTAAAAGATTCTTCAAATAACAGTGAAAAGTGTTTTTTTTTAAATTTTCCATTATATTTTATTTTTTTTTTAAATAGGAAATTAGATGATTTGATCAAAAATATGTATCTGAAGAAAGCCCTTCTTGTCCTGAAAAAAAGCCAAGACATAACTTGTGTGGGTACACTAAATGGGTGAAATTTAAATTACATCTAAACACGAGCACCACAAAAGTGTTAAACAAGCTGTGGTCCCAAAGGGTACAAAAAAAATAAAAACAACCTGGTCCTTAAGGGGTTAAAGAGCCAGGAAATTACCTTTCCGTATCATTATTTTATAGTTTGGGCAGCAGATGCCTCATACACAAGTTACAAGTAATTTCTAAACCTGTTGTGAAGTGGTATGCAAGCTTAAATATGCTTTGACTGTAAGCTTGAATGTTTAAGCAATGGATTAAGGAGAGTTATACACTCCATGGTAAGATCTTAAAAAAGCAAACAACCAATGCTATATTTATACTATTTATAACATAACCATGCCTTTTTAGTAAGAATTTTAGAATCCTGAATAGGTCTATTGTGTTGGCGTCTGTTACAAACTTTGCCTAGCACACCGTCATTTCTGTTTTGCCACATACATTCAGGAATGAACAAGGATTGTTTTATAGAGTTCCATGCATAAATATAGATTGAATTTTCCAAAATCTGCAGATATTTGTTACCTGCATCCCTGAAGAAGTGGTTGTGTGGATGGAAAAATCTGTGCAAGAGTTGTGTAACATGGAATGGCTACTGCATTGTAGAATCCCATCTGTAAAGAAAAAATTGTGTTGATGGCATTTATAGACATAATGCATTAAATAATGTTAGAAGAAAACCCAAAACATTTAAGTCTGATACAAAATCATTAAAAAAAAAATACAACTGGAAGGAAATAAGAATAACCGAAACCGAAGTATTTAGTGAGAAAAAATAACCTGTTCTGCACTATATAACATACTATTTAATATGATGTGAGCTGATTACATTTTTATTGTAAAGCTGTGGGAGGTTTATGGAATATAAATGCTTTCATGAAACGCAAGGGGCTCATATTATGCTCAAACCTTTACTGACGCTTTACTGAAACTAGCTGGATTGTCGAAAGCAATTTTATTTTTAAAAAGTTAATATTGCAACATCATATGCTTTTCTTCTGCTGCTCCCACAATGCTAAGTACAATCTTTATTACAACAATCCCTACTAGAATCCTATTAGCAGAAGTCATTTTAATACCATTGCTTTTATTTTGAGTATTTAAATTTTACTCTGATCTTTAGTAATATTTTCTTTTGTTTGTCTTTTATTGTATTACATTTATTAATCTTTATTGTATTGTGATGTGCTACCATTATCAATTTAATTATAAACGTGTTAGTCTGCCCAGTTTCTATTCCCTGATCCTTCTAGCAGCTTCCCTGCTAATTCCCTCTGTGTGCTTGTTCTGTATTCAGTCAAGCAGCAGTTAGGGGCTTGTCTCTATGTTCACCAGTGGTGTCTCTCCTTTCTGAAGCTTGCTGAATTTTATTTTGTATCTGGCAACAGCTGTCTGGAAGCTAAAAGATTGTTCTGGCTTTCAGTCAGTGCACCTACTTGTTTTCTCAATGTTTTAGTGTGTATTGACTTCCACAATAGTTAAAACAGGGCAGAGCTGAGGCTTGCAGTATCATTTCAGCATATGCCTCACCTGACCATACTACATTATATTAAATATAATATAAACTTGTCTGAGCACCATCACTTACATTTATAAGTTGATTCTAACAACCTGTGCCACATACACTTACCTCACCTCATTAGCCCCACTAACTTATTTTATTTTTCTCTGGGCCTGGAAACTTTAGCCTTAAAAATACTTGATTTTGACACACATGCACTACATATCGTTATGCTGAGGACCATATGTCCACCGAATAAGAAATTCCTAAATCTTTCTCCCATTTCGAACAAGCCTTACAAATCACTCTCGATCAAAGAGACTGGGAAAATATTTTTCTCCTCTCCCACAAATGTTCCTGTAGCACAAAGATACTAGAAATCTCATATAAGCTTCTTTCTTGATGGTATCAGACTCCTGAGGCTCTTCATAACATTTTCCCAGACCTGCCCAATACGTGTTGGAGATACAAGGCCGCGGTGGGAACCTTTTTGCATTTGTGGTGGGAGTGCCCGGGGATAGCTCCATTCTGGGAACAAATTCATGCAATCCTGCTGAAGTTCACAGATTGCCCAATACAATTCTTACCTGACACGTTCCTTTTACACTAGCCGATTGACTTTTTATAACTAGAGATCAATCATACCCCATCTTCTGAATGCAGCAAAAGTATTGATTCCAATACATTGGAAAAATCCTCTTCCTCCTTCTTTCAGGGAGTGGATTTTGAAGATAGAGCAGATTAGGCCATTGCAGGAATTAGCTATGACCTCTGTTGATCAACATGTTCGTCTTCGTGGGGGGAAAAATCTTTGTATTCCGTGAATATTCGCCCCTTCCTGTGTTCGGTTTGGGCGAATATTCGTGTGCATTCTTTGTGTTAAAATGTCCTGGGGTGGGAGTTCGGTGGCGCTGAAGCCTTGTGATCGAGGCATTTCAGCGGCACCTTTGAAGTTTTAAAATGTATACTCTTCCAAAACGGGTGTCCGCCGCCAGGGGGGCCAGACATGATGCCAATCGCGGTGTTGCTGAATGCCCCGTTTAAAGTCATGACGGTCCGGGTCGTTAAGGGGTTAATTTGAGGAACCCGGCATGGTATCCTCTGGAGCGCTATATGTATTAGACATGATCAAGGAGTCCATTTGTTAGGTCTGGTTTTGTCACGAGCTGAGAACACAGGTTGATAAGGAGCCCAGGTGCAGGGGATACGAGGGGCTCTGTCTGTACCCCACGATGCATGATGGCCTGGGGGTTGTTACAGACAGACGCAGGAATAAACCACAGACAACAGATCAGGATTAAGAGTTGTATTGAATGCGATGGTACAACAATATATATGCAATGGAAGTTAATTGGCAGGAAGCCCTCTTGCGGGGCACACGGCAGATAAGCCCTCTTGCGGGGCACACGGCAGATAAGCCCTCTTGCGGGGCACACGGCAGATAAGCCCTCTTGCGGGGCACACGGCAGATAAGCCCTCTTGCGGGGCACACGGCAGATAAGCCCTCTTGCGGGGCACACGGCAGATAAGCCCTCTTGCGGGGCACACGGCAGATAAGCCCTCTTGCGGGGCACACGGCAGGTACTGGAGCAAGGCAAGGTACTGGAGCAAGGCAAGGTACTGGAACAAATCAGGAACCAAACAGGTAGTCCTCAAACATTACAATGTCAAGGCCCAGACTGCAGGGCTGGGCAGGTTATAAAGGCTGACTTGATTAGGTAAGCAACTGCAGCTGGACCTGGTAATTGGCCTGAGTGGCAAGGGCGGCCACTAGTGGCTGGAAACATGAAAATGAATGGCAAGGTTTTGGATAAGTCCAGCTAGCGCATGGTGAAACGTGACATACCCCCACCGCAAGGAGCAGCCTCCGGATGCTTACGGAACCATGGAACGGTGGTCTCACCGTCTGCGGTGAGACTTCTTCTTCTTCTTCTCCTCCTCCTCCTCTCTAGCACGTAGAGCCTTCTCATACGCTTCCAGATCTACACGACATATTACATTGCCGTTGGAAGTCATTACACGATCTGATGGCAGAGGTTCTGTTGTGCTGAGTTGGGCTGGATAGGCCTCAGCTACTGGATACACAGATGAGATAGTCCTGGTATGTGCTTGCCTTGTCCTACTTCTACTCCTGTGAGTGGTAGGAGTGGTGCTTCTGACTGCACAAACAGCCGGGGGGTTGATCTCCATGGATGTGTCCATGACCTCTGCATCAGATGACGCACTGTCCATATAGGACCACTCGGGGGTGTCAGACAAGGTCTGGAGGTCTTCTGACATTGTGATGGAGGGTGTAGGAGTCACAGGTGCCGAGGACTGGTTAACCCCTGCATCACCTGTCTGTGGATGTGACAGGGTATGCTCCTGCTTTGTGACGTTGCTGGCGTCATGTGCAGGTTCCGGGGCATGGGGTTTCTCCAGGTGGGTTGCAGATGGCTTGACTGGTCTGTGCGGACAATATGTAATCCTGTGGCCAGTCCCTCCGCAATAAAAGCATAAGTCGTCCTCTTGTCTCCTTTGTATTTTTTTTTTGGTGAGCGGCTCTCGCTTAAAGCTCTTAGCAGTCTTCTTTCTTGGTGTCTGGGTCTTGGTTTTTGTGTCCACGCACTCAGCTTCTACCACAGTCCTTACTGACTTGCATAGGTGGAGTACACATTCTGCCAACAATTCCAGTACTGCAGGTATCCCCGTGAACTCCTTGTATTGGCCTTGACATTCTGTCACGAGCTGAGAACACAGGTTGATAAGGAGCCCAGGTGCAGGGGATACGAGGGGCTCTGTCTGTACCCCACGATGCATGATGGCCTGGGGGTTGTTACAGACAGACGCAGGAATAAACCACAGACAACAGATCAGGATTAAGAGTTGTATTGAACGCGATGGTACAACAATATATATGCAATGGAAGTTAATTGGCAGGAAGCCCACTTGCGGGGCACACGGCAGATAAGCCCTCTTGCGGGGCACACGGCAGATAAGCCCTCTTGCGGGGCACACGGCAGATAAGCCCTCTTGCGGGGCACACGGCAGATAAGCCCTCTTGCGGGGCACACGGCAGATAAGCCCTCTTGCGGGGCACACGGCAGATAAGCCCTCTTGCGGGGCACACGGCAGATAAGCCCTCTTGCGGGGCACACGGCAGATAAGCCCTCTTGCGGGGCACACGGCAGATAAGCCCTCTTGCGGGGCACACGGCAGATAAGCCCTCTTGCGGGGCACACGGCAGATAAGCCCTCTTGCGGGGCACACGGCAGATAAGCCCTCTTGCGGGGCACACGGCAGATAAGCCCTCTTGCGGGGCACACGGCAGATAAGCCCTCTTGCGGGGCACACGGCAGATAAGCCCACTTGCGGGGCACACGGCAGATAAGCCCACTTGCGGGGCACACGGCAGATAAGCCCACTTGCGGGGCACACGGCAGATAAGCCCACTTGCGGGGCACACGGCAAGGTACTGGAGCAAGGCAAGGTACTGGAGCAAGGCAAGGTACTGGAGCAAGGCAAGGTACTGGAGCAAGGCAAGGTACTGGAGCAAGGCAAGGTACTGGAGCAAGGCAAGGTACTGGAGCAAGGCAAGGTACTGGAGCAAGGCAAGGTACTGGAGCAAGGCAAGGTACTGGAGCAAGGCAAGGTACTGGAGCAAGGCAAGGTACTGGAGCAAGGCAAGGTACTGGAGCACGGCAAGGTACTGGAGCACGGCAAGGTACTGGAGCACGGCAAGGTACTGGAGCACGGCAAGGTACTGGAGCACGGCAAGGTACTGGAGCACGGCAAGGTACTGGAGCACGGCAAGGTACTGGAACAAGGCAAGGTACTGGAACAAGGCAAGGTACTGGAACAAGGCAAGGTACTGGAACAAGGCAAGGTACTGGAACAAGGCAAGGTACTGGAACAAGGCAAGGTACTGGAACAAGGCAAGGTACTGGAACAAGGCAAGGTACTGGAACAAATCAGGACCCAAACAGGTAGTCCTCAAACATTACAATGTCAAGGCCCAGACTGCAGGGCTGGGCAGGTTATAAAGGCTGACTTGATTAGGTAAGCAACTGCAGCTGGACCTGGTAATTGGCCTGAGTGGCAAGGGCGGCCACTAGTGGCTGGAAACATGAAAATGAATGGCAAGGTTTTGGATAAGTCCAGCTAGCGCATGGTGAAACGTGACAGGTTTTGGGAATAAAATATATTTATAGCTTTAGGTTTACTCTGGTTTGAAGGTTTTTCCTTTTAGGAGCCATTTGAATTTATATATTTTTATAGATTATGTAATTGTAATATGCCAATCAGGGCAATATATGGTCAGATTTCCCAGAGTATACTACTGTCTGTTAGATGAAAACCAGTCTGTGAAATCTGAACGGCCTTAGTATATTTCAGATTTTCCAGTTTGTTGTGCACCTATTAAAAGTATATAGTGATGATAGTTATGCTGTTACACAGTCAATGTCTTTCTCAATATATAGCAATGGGTATTGTGGTGTACCACAATTAGTGCCTGGCACAGTTTATAGTCATGGGACTTATGCTGTACCACTGTGTCAGGGGACGACAGGAGTAGATGGACACAGTAGCGGGTACTCAGGTGAGTCACTGTGTCGGGGTCTTGTGCACGGACCCTGACACACTGTCAATGTCTGACTCAGTATATTGTGAACAGGAGCATAGCTTTGATTAAGTCAGACAAATACTGAACATTAGATATGTGGGGATGTGACCACAAGGGAAGGCTTAACCAGGAAGAGTTGTGGTCATGTTATAATAGGGCATGTTTAAGGGAGGGGCATCATCATGGGGGGCATGACTTTTTGTTGCCCTGAATGGTCTCAGTCTGCCCCTGACACTGCTAACACATGCTGTTTATATAAGGTGGTATCATTTTGATGAACATGGGGTGTTTATGGCTATGTTTACTTATTCCATCATTGTTTGTGTTAAATCCATGAGCCAGTAATTAATACCTAACTGATCAATAATACACTGTATTCTATGGCATGCTATATTTTCATGTTTTAAAGATCATTTTTCGGTTTTATATTTTATACTGCACCCAGATCATATATAGTTTTTATATTGTCTTCACAATAAATTATATTTTGAATAACTATAGTTGTATAATATACAGTTATAAATTATATGTTTAAGGGTGATCTGCAAGAACCTAGGATCAAAGATAAAATCTAAAAAAAATGTATCTCTTTAAATGTTGTGGGTGTGGTCCTGCAATAATTAATAACACCATAATTTTACAGATTTTGATAAAATATAATTTTTCATATTCTTGATCATAATTATCCCTACAAATTGCAGTCCCACTAATATTTCTGTAATAGGGGTCCAGCATCCATTATAGTGACAAAGTGATAATGATAAAGGATGAACTAATCAAAAAAATTCCAACACTGTTGGAGGAAATTCAGTAAATATCCAAGATCCCAGTTTTGAAGAGATAGTATTTCTAAAACCTTGGGGTTAGAAGTCAGGGCACCAACCTACATAGCCACATAGATGCTGATATGTCTGCGAGAACTAAGAATCCCATCAGTTACTTGTTTTGGACTGGTTCCTGGCACACAATTTTTTTGGATGCCTGTAAATAACTTGGGGCTTGTAACTTCCAGAGCTGGAGCATTGTATAATGCAGGGCATATGTAATCATATAGCCATGTACTTAACTGTCTTCAGAAACTACTGCTACGACATTAATGGGAAAGAAATAGAAGTAGTAAGGTCATTTAAACTTTTACCCTAGCTTAAAATTATTTGCTAAATTAGCCATTAACAATATTTCTATATTTGATGATACAAGACGAGTTACATGTTTATATATTATGCCCCTGGAAGTGCATCTCTTGATGCATAAGGTATTGGGCACAATCATTCAGAAAAGATAGACAGATGCAATACATGCATACCTGGCCTTGGGGAATTTCATCCTTTTTATCTCTGTCCATCATTGGGATGGGAGATATCCCAATCCTTTTCATTTCATCACCCTTAAAGATATAAAGGAAAAATACTTAAAAGGAAGAAGATTACAAGTCCAATTCAATAAACCTATACCTTTCAAAATATCAAATATTACAGATTAGGTATAACTAAAGTTAACATAAATGAAACCATTACATGCACACTATCATCATGTAATTTTAGCCCATGTGAAGAATTAAAGTGAAATCAAAATGTAATGTTTACATTTATTTACAGTATTTTTACTGAATTACCATATTTGCTCGAATATAAAACAAGCTTTTTTTCAGCGCAAACGCTCCAAAAAAATACCCCTCGTCTTTGTGATGGTAGCAGTCTAAGACTTGTGGGCATACTAGGGTTAATGTGTATTTTATATTTTCAAACTGATGTTCCTTCTTTGTATAATCCCTTTTATGTTTGTTGGTGCTGCTTCATGTTTACACTGCCATTATCTTGAGCTGATGTTATTGATCCTTTGTTGTGGTGTGTGTTGTATCTCAGGATGTAATTAAATGCCTGAGTTAATTTCTTTATGTTAACTTTCCTTTTGTATACAAAGTACTGGGTTGTTTGTAGTGTTTTACCCACCCCTTGTTTCTTATATAACCTTGCAATAAACAGAGAAGTCTTCCCCAAGAGTTTGGTGTGTGTGTGTGTGTGTGTGTGTGTGTGTGTGTGTGTGTGTGTGTGTGTGTGTGTGTGTGTGTGTGTGTGTGTGTGTGTGTGTGTGTGTGTGTGTGTGTGTGTGTGTGTGTGTGTGTGTGTGTGTATTTCTGGGGATGGTTGGGGCAGAGTCTTCGGATCTGTCAGCATTGAGCTTAACACTTGGCAGCCTCTGTAAAGGCTGTACTTGGAGGCAGATGGATCAATACCTGCCTCCCTATCCAGTGGGTAAAGGACTCGGTGCCTTCCCCAGCTCATGTCAAACCCTGCTACCGACTACTGACCCTTCAGCTTTGCTCCAGAAGTTTCCCCTACTGCGACCAGCATTCTGAGGGAGATATAGTCACTCACTTGACCCTGGTCTCAGCAACGCTCCCTTCTGGACGATACATCCTGGGGGAGAGGCTGCTGTAGGTGTCCGTATCGTCAGTCTTATAATCGAGGTCGTCTTATATTCTGACCTCAAATAAAGGTCTGACTATAAGACTAAGATCTAGATCCCTGCAGCCCTGCAGGGGACCTAGATCCTCCTCTCTGGCAGCCAGTGGACGCCTGTGTGATGAAAAAACAACCTCTGCTGCTGCCCATCACTTCCATCGGTGCTTCTATGACAGAGCGCCATCATGACATGACCTTCTGGCATGTCATAGAAGCCTTAGTGGAAGTGCCCGACAGCAGCAGAGGTTGTGTATGTGCATTGCGCAGATGTCCATCGCTGTCTCCACTAGATACCAGGAAGTCTGGAGCACGGAGGGCAAGTATGGGGTATACATTGGTAAGTCTGGGTGGGGGCAGAGTGGCATATCAGGGGCAGAGCGGTATATAGGGGGTATATGGCATATCAAGTGGCAAGCCTGGGGTCATATGTGCATAACTGGGGGGCAGCAAATAAAAGGAAATAAAAACAAGAAATGCATTTTTCTCCATCTTAGTTTTTATTAAATATAAAAAAATAGTTCACATGTGAATTAATATTTACTAGTCTTATATACAGTAGTCTTATATTCCTACAGGGTAGTCTCTTTAGTTTATCAACTGAGATGCATAAGCCGCTGTCTCCTTTTCCACAGCTCCCCTTCTTCTCCTGAATCATCTTCTTGTTCTTCTCTCTTTCTTTTCCAGCTCTGTTAAACATGTGTCCCAAAGCGCTTCCTCAAAAAGGGGGGAGCCTCCATGCACCCATTGAAAGAGACTGTCCTTATGGGGAACGCCGTGTCTCTGCCCTTTTCTAGAAGTACCAGATGCCAGAATATTATAAACGGTTTGTAGAGAGAGATGGCTATCTGTTGTCATTATTCTGGCTTCTTCTACAAAAGTGTTCATAAAATGGGGAAGAGGGTGTAAGCAGAGGCTTCGCTTTTTTGTGGAAGGGGTCCAGGAGGTCTAGTTAACTGACTTGATATCAGGGAGAAGCGGACCAAGAAAGAAGAACAAGAAGAGGCAAGAAAAGAAGCAGAGCTGAGGAAAAGGAGACGGGGACAAGGAAGCGGATGACATAGAATGTAGGGAGACATTGGAGGGCATGAGAGGGAGTGAGAGTCAGAGAGCTGAAGTGAGGGTGTGTGACCCCTGAATTATGTCTGAACCGGAAGAATAGGAAACTAAATTTGTTGCCTGAAAAACAAATGGACCAAAAATAAAAAGAAAAATTTGCACAACTCTTCTATTAACCTGATAATTTGTATCATTTATCTGAAACACAATAGTTGACATTTATAGGCGATTCATAAGACCCACTACACAACCATATTATAACTACCGTCAAAAAAGACTAAAATAATTTACCACTGCAAATTATATTTTCAATGAAAAAGAACTAAACTTTTCTTTTGAAATTTCATGATATAGTCTCACTTACCTCACTAATCTTTATAAGTCCGACTAAACCCGTTTATACCACTATGGGCATACAGGTTCATCCAATAAATAAGTGACAGATTGCCTTTTAGGACCTACCTGTATGTCTACTCTTTTTTGCTGCACATGAGACCTCTGCCCAATGACATCCCAGATCCTTCCCTGTCATCAGAAACCACCATTGCTAGCGTACTGCTGACAGATCACGGTACTTAACTGTGACCATGTGTCAGGATCAAGGTGAGGAAACCAATATGCAGGAAAACACAGCAAAGTCCAAATCAAGCCAAAGGGTCAGGAGTGGAGACAGCAGCGTAGTCGGTAACAATAGCCAGAGGGTCAATAACAGGAATCAGGAGGAACAACAAACATAGCTCTAAGCGGCACAAAAACTAAGCACTGAATGATTCTCTGTGCACATTCTTAAATCTACCACCAGAGGTCGCCCTTCCCCCTGTACGTGGTGACGGTGGTGCGCGTTCTCCGCCTTCTCCATTCAGGAGTGAATAAGGAGAGATGGGGGCGCCCATGGCGCGAGCTCTTTGAGACCGGCAGCGTGGCAGGAACGATGATGGCGGTGAGAGCGGCGGGGTGGGAGCTGGTAACCCGCAGTCAGCGGGTACTCAGGTGAGTGACTGCGCTGGGGGGTTCTCCGTGGACCCTGACACCATGGTACAGAGTTCTAAGAATGTCCTTTTGTGAGATTGGGCTTTCCTTTTCGGTAGGTATCAAAGCTGAGACCCACCAGACAGTCTCAGAAGAGAGAAGACCCTGTTGGGATTTCTTATTGCTCCCGTTGCTGGATGATCATGCACATTGTGGTAAGCAATGTAGGGCAATAGAGAGCAACTGATCACAAAGTTTCTCTCTTTCAAACAAGACCAGAAAGTTAAAAAAAAACAACGTTATATGGCACCCAGTAATGTCCCTGTGACATGGCCTTCTAGAACATAAAAAGCTATGTACTCTATGTACGTAAATGTTTTTTTTTTTGCCATATTAACACTTTATAATTGATATAAAAATAATTAAATTATTATAAAATTATGATACTAATAAAAAAAATTTATTTCTAAACAAATGATTCCAAAAAGCTATCAGTTCATGAGACAAATAAACTTTTTTAGCATGTTATTGGCAAGAAAAAGTAAATGAACCCATTGGGATAACCTGTTTTTCTGCATTAATTGTTCATAAAATGTAATCTGATCTACATCTAAGATGACTGTATGGACAAACACAATGTGCTTAAACTAATAACACACAAACAATGGTAATCTTTCATGTCTTTATTGAACACACCAATTAAACATTGACAGTGCTGGTTGGAAAAAGTAAGTGAACCCTTGGTTTTAATAACAAGTCAAACCTCCTTTGGTGACATTAACCTCCAGTGGCTGCAGATCAGACTTGCACAACTTTCAGGAGGAATATTAGACCTTTCTTCCTTACAGAACTGTTTAAGCCATATTCTACGGATGTCTGGTGTGAACGGCTCTCTTGAGGTCGTTCCATAGCATCTCTAATAGATTTGGTCTAGGTAAAGGGCGGATTTTCTTTTTTTATAAGCCATTCTGAAGTATAGTCATTGTCCTGCTGCATTACCAACCTTCTACTGAGCTTCTGCTAGCTACAGCCATTCTGACATTATCCTGTATGATACCTTGATAATCTTGGGAATTCATTATCCTATTGTTGATGGCATGCTGTCCAGGCCCAAAGGTAGCAAAGCAGCACCAAATAATGATGCTCCCTCCACTCATTGTTGAGATGATGTTTTCATGCTGTGACCTGTTTATGCCACATTTAGTGCTGCATGTTCTTCTCGAACAATTATACCTTAGTTTTATCAGTCCACAAAACATTTTCCCAGTAGCATTGTGGAGTGTCAAGGTGCTCTTTGCCAAACTTCAGGCAAACAGTGATGTTAAATTGCAAAGAAGCGGCTTCCTCCACGGTGTCCTGTCCAGCCAAGATTGATTATCAATGATTACCTCATTGAGGATTCTGTGTTGTGCTCTTGGGGTCATCTTGGCTGGGCACCCACTTCTAGGGAGAACGGCCACAGTACTAAATCCGTTATAAACAACTTAAACTGCAGATTGATGAATATGTAAAATCAAAATAGTTGAATGCTTTTTTTATGTTAAAGTAGCTCTAAAACAAACCTCCAATCATTTTTTCATTGATTGGATTCTGGATCTGCTAACTCCTTACACTAATTAGCTTTTGTTGAAGTGATTGTCCTAGTGGTTCACATACTACCCACACTATAAATAATTGAATGGTGTATTGAATATTGACAAGAACAATACAATAATTAGTGTTATTTTAGATGAAAATCATATAACATTTTAAGACACATTTATACATAAATGCTGGTAATTCCAAAGAGTTCACATAGTTTTTCTTGCCATTGTTTTTGTAAACAGCAATAATTACAAATGCATAGGCTTACCTCTGCCCAGAATTCAGCATATATATCATCAGTTATCAACCTGGTTACAGGCCATAACTTTGTCACAGAGCAAAGATCACATGCTGTCATCATAAGGCCAATTACGCGATCTCTGGAAAGGAACAGAAAGGTGTACAGTTACAGCAGAACAAATGCAGTCAAGCAACAACAAATAATAAAATTAAAATATCCTGTATCATTGCAATTATAGGTCAATAATAATAAGGTCCCCTTATTTTTGAACTAGAGTGTAGTTTTAGGCTGAGCGCTTAAGTTGTCCATACCACATCACTATGTAGTTTGCTGATGACACTAGTAAATCCACCAGGATTCCCTCTGGAGTAATTTACAGTTAATGTTGCCCCTCTTGGGTCCTACTGTTTGAAATTCTCCGCTGCCCCATGGCATGTCTTTAAATGGTGTGAAATTGGGGTATCAATGATACGTCTAACTGATCGGATGTGTTCCATCACTTGATGTTATAATAGTAAGTTTTTACATATTGAAAACCACATGAGCATGTAATTAGGTAGACCACATGTGTCGTACTGCAATTGATACATTATTAACCCCCTTAAGGACAATGGGCGGTCCCTAAACAATGCATTTTGAGCCGGTACATATACAGGCTTTGTCATTAAGGGGTTAAATTCTGTAGGTTTGTTTAGATAAGAGAGGTTTCACTACCTCAGTGGGAGAAATATATTTACAGGAGACACAGTGGCCACATTTGTAAGTCCCCACTGTAGGTTGTAACCAAGTCAGTTGTTTCATTGTGGCCAACTAGCTATGGACCAATAGGTCCTGGAGATTCCAAGACAGTCGGTAGGCGATATTTGTTTTTTTTCAGTTAACACATCTGATTTCAATATAGACCATTATTTGTTGAGAATATTGTCATGTATGGCAATACATTGGAATATTCCATTATTACATGAGGGTGATTTTTAACCTAATTAAGCTCTCACTAATTTTTACGTGTTGATTTGCCATTTTTTTGGCTATCCTAGTTATTGTCTTATGAGGATGATGCATTTCAATCTCTTTGGATTCAAACTGTGCCAATACAGGAAACTATTCCTAGATGTAGATATCTTATGTAGAGAAGTAAAAAGGAATCCTTCTGGGATCTTATTGATAATAATATCCAAAAATATTAAATTATCATGCATTTAACAGCCATGTCAACTGTTGGTTTATTTCATTGTTTAGCATCTTACAAATTCTTGGAAATGTTCTTGAGCATATCTCCAGGTGAGGAATATGTCATCCATATATCTCGTCCAATCCTGAACCATAGAATGTGCCAGTGCCAAAGAAAAAGCTGCTGGTGAGGTAATGTCAAGTGCAGGTAGACAGGTACAGCGAGGTCCAGAATGCAGGGCACAGGAACCAGCAAGAGTCACTTAGAGGACAAGGTCCAAAAGCAGAGTGGGGTCACTAGCCAAAGTCAGTGGTCCAAGGAGGTAGTGGAGTCCAGAGACAATAGCTGGGTTCGATACACAGGAATCAAGATATAAATATAGCCACTACACAATAGGAACAGTAGGGAGACACAATAACTGAGCATCTTAGTGTGACGTCACCTGAGCATGTTCCCCGCTGTCTCCACTCAGGGATGCATAAAGCTGTGTGAGGCAGCCAAGCAGGACGCGGAGAAGGAGAGGACCGGAGACACAGTGCTGGACTCGGTACCCGCGAGTAGCGGGTACTCAGGCGAGTGACTACGTCGGGGTCTGGTATACGGGCCCTGACAGGTAAGGGGCTGTGAGAGAGAGTAAGCTAGTGTGTGTGGAAGAGAGTATCTATAAATATTAGAATGAGAATGTATGTATAGGAGTGTGTGAGCACGATGTATGAGCGTTTCTGTGTTAGCATGAATGTGTAAGCATTTGGCAGGCACAGATGGCACAGACAGGCTGTTTGGTGGTAGAATGGCACAGGTAGGCTGTTTGGTGGCATTGAGAAGCTGCTTGGGGCAAAAATGGCAGAAGTGGACTGTATGGTGGCAAAGGTGGTACAAGGAGATTGTTTGGTGGCAAAGGTGGTACAGACAAGCTGTTTGGGAGCACTGCCAATCCGTTTAGGGGGAAAAAAGATGACACAGGTAATCTAGGAGCAAAGAAAAACTGTTTTGGGAAAAAATATAGCACAAGCAAGCTGTTTGGGAGCAAAGAAGGCACAAACATGCTGTTTGGGGGCAAAGGTGGCATGTTGCTTGTGAAGTCAGGGAGCCCCTGGGGAATTTTTACACCAGGGCTTTCTAGATATGCCCTTGCTCCTGTACAAGTTGCTGGAGTTAGGCATCATAAACCCATTCAGTCAATAAACATAAAATTACTAGTGATCAGAAGATTTTTTAATTGCCGAATTGAGGTAGGAGGTCTTAGCATAAGGCACATATGCTGCATAAGACTTCTAGGCCTTTAAGGGAAATTATCAGGGGTGTGTCTCTAAGTGATGCAATGGGCTAAAACAGAGTGGGCTCCATCAATTGTGTATGGAATCACTCTAGTGCTAAATGTGCTTCAGGATAGACTTACAGGGCCGTGAATATTAGGCATTGCTCGTTGGTTCCTTGCTATTTGCAACCTGTGAGGGGGTTTGTTATTGTGCCAAGTTCATGATAGTTAAAGTTTGTACCACTGCACAGGCTGTGGTGGAATTGCTGTGAGTCACTTCTTCACTGTATCTCAGTGGTAGTGATAACCAAAGTAGCTTCACAGCTCCCTTTGGACAATGATAGAAAAAAAATAGTTATAGTGCCTTGCAAAAATATCAACCCCCTTGGTATTTTCTTATTTTTTCCTTGTTGGAACCTGGAATTAAAATGGATTTTTTATTGGATTTTATGTAATGGATATACAAAAAATAGTCCAAATTGGTGAAGGGAAACAAATTCTAAAAAATTAAAAAAGGAAAAGTGGTTGGTGCATATGTGGGTGCACATTCTTTGCTATGAAGCCCCTAAATAAGATCTGTTGCAACCAATTACCATGAGAAGTCACATAGTTAGTTAAAGTCCACCTGTGTTCAATCTAAGCGACACAGTTGTGGAGAAGTACAGATCAGGCTTTGGTTATAAAAAAATATCCGAAACTTTGAAAACCCCACATTAAATCTATTATTAAGAAATAGAAAGAATATTGCCCCAAAACAAACCTGCCAAGAGAGGCCCGCCCACCAAAACTCACAGACCAGGCAAGGAGGGCATTAATCAGAGACACAACAAAGATACCTCTGAAGGAGCTGAAAAGACCCACAGCGGAGATGGTCCATAGGACCACTTTTAGCCGTACACTCCACAGAGCTGGGCTTTACGGAAGACTGGACAGAAAAAAAGCCATCACAAAATAAGCAAACACTATTTCCTGTTCACCAAAAGGCATGAGGGAGACTCCCCAAACATACAGAAGTCAGTACTCTGGTCAGATGACCAAATTGAGCTTTTTGGCCATCTATAGCTGTAGCAAACACAACACCTGAGAACAGCATCAACAGTGAAGCATGGTGGAGGCAGCATCAAGCTGTGGGAATGTGTTTCATCGTCAGGGACTGGGAAACTGGATAGTATTAAAGGAATGATGGATGGTGCTAAATACAGGGAAATTCTTGAAGGTAACCTATTTCAGTCTTCCAGAGATTTGAGACTGGGACGGAGGTTCACCTTCCAACAGGACAATGACCCGAAACCTGAAACTGCTAAAGCACTCAAGTGGAACACCTATGAAAAAATAAAGTGCTGTTGCCCTTGACTGGGTTCTCACTCTCCTTTTGAAAATGGAATGTGTGGAAGGGATCCTCGGGTAGGAGCAACACAAAACCTAATGGAAGGATGTAAGTCAAGATCTGTCCATTTGGTTTGACACTCCTCATACCGGAAGATCCCTTCCAGGCATTACTGATACATTATATTGGGATATTGGGAGATCTCTTAAGGCTCATTCGCCATAAGAGGAACTCTAAAATAATTTAGGTAGTCTGATACTATATAGTCTTCATAGAATCATGTTTACTAATGATATTGTTGAACAAAATGTATTCCTGAATATTATCCCTCTTAAATTATTTTACCACCAATAATGTCAAGCTCTTGGTACCACTTATGTTTTATGCCAAACAAACAGAATAATGCAGTAAACAATATACATTTAATTAGTATGTTACCTGTGAGCTTGATTATTAAAGTTTAATGTTCCTGTTTGATGAAGCTCTTCCAGGTGCTTGCGGTTACCAAAATACAGTGCAAGGTCTGTGGCAATGATTGCTTTGCGTATTATTTCTAACACATTCTCGTAGTCACTGGAGTTGAGATCGGAGAAAACATTGTGTCCTTCCAGCTATATGAAAAAAAGGATACACCAATCTAAGCATAATGCCCTAGATGATGACAAATATTTATATAGATAGATAGATAGATCTATCTATCTATCTTTGTACAACATATGTGTCTGTGCATGCACTACTAAGTAGTTAATATAATTAATTACGTTTATGAAAAACAAAATTGCAAAATATCACATTTTACCCCTCAAAAACATAAATCTGGCCGCCTAAATTCCTCTAAAAAAAACCACACAAATTAACAATCTCAGTCTCAGTTAAGTGACTATGGCGATTTTTACTTCTACTAACAATTTTACTAATCATTCACATTCATATTATCCCTAACAGCATACTTACATTTGCAGTATATATTATCCGAGTAGAAGGTAACAAAGTATTTTTGTGTAATCTCTGGAATGATGTGGTATCCACAAAGTACAAACTTATTTTATAAATTTTAGGAATAGTTTAGGGTGATATGTCAGATTAACTGTTATTTATACTAAATATCCATACCCACACATAATACTCTCCATCTGATAGGGCCCTGGCAAGTAAGTCAGGGAGGAGGTATCTGTGCCCCACTATAATAATAGGTAAGTACAGACAGGCTAAGCAAAGCATTCACAAGGCTGGATATTCAGGATACAGTCTGTATCGGCAGGCAGGACTGATGAACACAAAACAGGACTAGTTAATACAGACAGGATAAGGCACAGAAAAAAGGGCAGTTGCACCAAGGTAGGATTGCGATTAAGCTAGACAGGTAGAACAAACTGGAAGCCTTCAGATAGGGACTAGAGGACTGCATTGGGAGGTGGGTCCCGCCAAAAAACTTGCGGTTGCGGGCGGTCTTGCTGGTGCTGCGGGTGGGAGCAAGCGGTCAGGCACCATATCCCGCGCAGTCCCGCAAGGCTGCCTTCTCGCTGCTCCCTTACGGTGTCTCCTCTCTTGCTCCGCCCAGGAACAAAACTGAGTCACGTGATGTCACTTCACTTCCCGTGACTCCGCCTTGCTCCTGGGCGGAGCAAGAGAAGAGACACTGAGGGAGCAGCGAGAGGGCAGCCTTGCGGGACTGCACGGTAACTCTGCAGTTCAGGTAAGGAGGTGGGCGTGATTGGCCACAAATGTGGCGGGAGTGGAACACCCACGTTGTGGGAGCGGGCAAAAAATCAGCGGGAGCGGGATTAAAAAAGCCGTCCCGCGCAGGGCTCTAATAGGGACTTTGCCACAGGCAGTATACAAACTGTAGCTAAGGAGCTTGGCAAGTCAGCCAACAGACAGGGAGAGGTGAGAGCATGCTCTCTGTGGTCAGACAAGCAGGGGCGTGCTCACTGTGGCAGAACAGGTATCATAGGACAGGAGAAAGCCAGAGTAGTCAAAAATAAAGCAGAGGTAAGAAGCCAAGCAGGGTCAATCGAGGTCAGCAAACGACCAAGCAAGAATAAGGCTTACAAACCGAAGACACAGCAGAAAAAGCTACATTCTAAATACATTCCTAAACAAATCTGTAAAAACAGTTGCAGATTTATAATAAAGGTTTACATAATCATTTCTAGGAGGGCTCCTTCCAAATATTTTCAGAGCCATATGGACCAAATGCAGTGTAAGATTCCTGCTTCTCCGTTTATTTAGTGACACCAGATAGATAAAAAGGAGAAATTAACAGACAACCTATCCTGTCCGTAGGAAAGAAAGATGGCAACTTACTCAAAATTACCGTACTTGCTCGATTATAAGACAACCCCCCAAAATCTGAATATTTTTTTAGGAAAAAAAGCCTGAATGTAAGACGACCCTATAGGAAAAAGTTTTACTGGGAAAAGTTAATTAATGTAAACATTTTTTTTTTTATAAAAGCTATGATTAAGAAAAATATATTTTTTGTTTTTATTTCCCTTTATTTTCCAACCTGGCCCCCAGTTATGCACATCTGCCCCCAGCCTTGCCACTCCTATATGGCACTGTGGCCCATGATATGCCTTTTGACCCCCTATGTGCCACTCTGCCTCTGGCATTTAGGGGGTTAAAAGGCATATTATGGGGCAGAGTGGCATATAGGGAGGTATAAGGTATTTCAGGAGGCAGAGTGGCGTATAGAGGGTTAAAGTGCATTTCTGGAGGCAGAGTGGCATTGAAGGGGTTAAAAGGCATTTCATAGAGCACTCTGCCTACAGAAATGCCTTATGCCCCCCGTTTAACACCCCCCCCCGCCACACACACACTTACCGGTGCTACCAACTCCCTGCTGTGTAGCCGGGGCAGCGTGTAGACGTCTGGGCGATTCGCGTAGGCAACTTCCGGTTCAGTCGGAATGAGGTGCGGTTAGCAGCGGGGGTTGTCCGCGCAGACGTTCCCCGGTTGTCAGAGAGAATTCCCTGCACCGGAACTCTCCTCTCTGACAGTCAGGGAAGGTCTGCGCGATGGACGCAGACAACCCCCGCTGCTAACCGCACCTCTTTCTGGCTGCAGCGGAAGTTGCCTACGCAAATCACGTAGACGTCTACCAGCTACACAGCAGGGAGTCGGAAGCACCGGTAAATGGGCGGCGTAAGACAGGAGGATCCGGGTCCCCTGCAGAGCTGCGGGGGATCTGGATCTTAGTCTCATAGTCAGACCTCTATTTGAGGTCTGATTATAAGACGACCCCAATTATAAGACGAGGGGTATTTTTCAGAGTATTTGCTTTGATAAAACCTTGACTTATAATCGAGCAAATACGGTAGTTCTTAGCCCATAGTAAGCATATTTACACTTATCAAAAGAATCCACTATCTATGAGGGAATGCAGGCATGTGGTAGTTTAGTCTGCCAGTTTATAATAATACTATTTTCTATTTTCTCCCTTATGTACATGCGCTCCATGGTTTGTTGTTTGGTATTTTATACACTTTGAGGAAGAGTGTTGTTGGTAGCAGCTGATATTAGGGGAGTATTTTACTTGTTTATTCATTTATCACGTGGAATTTAGGTTTTTCTGTTTTTCTCCCCATTTGAAATACCCCTGGATCCCTACTTTACAAAAAAGTATACGTTTGTGGGGGGAATTGTGTGTTATGTGACCATTACTAAGGTTGTAGGGTTGGTACAGCAAATGTTGCTCAAAGTTGATGCACTTTGATTGTAAGTCAAAAAAAAAAAGCTAAAATCGTAAACATACAGGGTACTCCCAAGATCAAGACAATGTATTGAATTCTTTATTTTGGTAAATTTGTGTGAGTGAACTAAACGAGAAAAAGGAAAGTTAAACACACAGAACAAAAAGAGCTCTAGTATTTAAGTAACAATTTAGGAAAAATAGGTCGGGTCATCAAGAGGTTAAAAATTAAGTGACATTTCCTTTTATCTAATACAAGGTTTTAGATTAATAGTAACCGCTAAAAAAAATTAAAAGGGATTTTTGGCACAACTGAACTTTACAGTTCTCATATAGCAGTACACTCCTTAATGTTGACACCACGGTCCTCTAAGTATGAAGAAGTGCATTTAGTCTTACGCAGTTACAAAGTACTATTTTCCTCCCCTGAGCTACAAAAAATAATGTCCACGTTATGTTATACTTACATGCGAGCAGTGCTTTATTAGACAGGTCAACACATTCTAGGACTGTCTTTGGAAACCTGGAGTACATGGCCACCCCAGGATATTTCTTTTCCAGTTAAAAATGAAAAATGGCACATGGTTCTGGAAAAAGTGTCGGGGAGCACAGCTCCGTTGCTCCTAGAGTTGTGGATACAGGGGGCTGGCAAGAGGCACCCATCCCACTAACCAGTGCTGGTGTGCACTTAAAGACTGGGGAGTTCGGGTCCCAGGCGAGGACAACAGTCCCACTCACCAGGGCAGGGAGACAGGGTCCATAATCTGTGCTTAGCAGGCTTGCTTTCAGTCCTCTCCAGGGGCCCCAGTGATGGACAGTTCCGTCATACACTCTATCACATAACTCCTTTTTCTGGGGGATAGTGACGTCTGAGAAGACGATTACTGCCAGCTACAAATTCGTACTCCCCAAAACAATTTTTTAACAAAAGAGCAGTACTCACGCAGCCGCACTCTGCTTCTCCCAAACAATTTAACTGCCGCTGGGAAGAAGGGCCAAATGTGCCTTCTCCCTGGAGTCCTGTCAGCCTCTGGGGAGAAGACAGAGCGGCTAGGGGTCCCTTTCATATGGAGTTCTGGGCTGACTGCCCGGCACCTCTGGGGACTGCAGGTGGCGACTGTAGTCCGATCAACCTACATGGTACAAATGTTTGTATGATCCACTGCAAGGGGTGGGAAGCCACATGCATCCCCTCCTCTATACTCCATCACGTCTGCTGGGGTTACAGGATCCATAGAAATCACCGCCCCTAGGCAACATTTGCGGGGGTAAAGCCAATGGAGCTGAGGTCACAGAAGGGAGCGGGCAGAGGCCAGCAGCACTCTGCCCGAGGGCATCGCTTCAGCTGCATTTGTAAAATACAGGGGCACCACCAACTCTGGGGCTGCCCGACCGGACCCTCGTTGGTTACTGTGGTCAGACTTGGGAACAAGAGGAACTGAGGGGAAGAAGCCAACAGTGCTCTGCCTCGATGCCAGCAGGTCAGCTGGGGGATCTGGCTGGGACATGCAGGGGAGGTGTTGGTCAGTTTCTGGGCCATATTGCAGGGAATGGGGCAAAGTGTCTGGGGTGAGGGAAGGGAGTAGGCAGAGTCCAGCTGCGCTCTGCCTGGTTGTTTGTGCTTCTGGTGGGGGCACAATACTCACAGGATCCAACACCTCTAGGGCACACTGCTGAGCATGGTCAAAGAGTTCTCGGTAGGCCTTCTCCAGGATCCATTCTTGATACACCAAATAATCTAAATCAGCCCACAGGTCTGGCAGGTAACAGGGCACATCTGCGAGAATCCCTTCCCTGAACTCCCGGATCTCCTCGCACCGATACTTCCATGGTCTGGTCCTCCTGTAGACTTTCCATTATCAATCCAGGGCCCCAAAGTCATCGCCTTCTGGCAGGTAGTCATCCTTTAGCTCTGGACACCACTGTACGGCCTGCCAATACAGGGCCTGGTATCCACAATCCACACTCATTTCAAGTGGAAGCATCTTCTCCAACTCAGCCACCAAGTCCTTATGGGGCTGCTCTCCCAGGTACGGCATTCGCCAATCTAGTTGTAGCACGTACCATTCCTTGGAGGATGGGAGGACTATTCCCCGGACACCCTGGTCCTCTCTGAGAGCCTCCATCCAGGCATCCATAATCATCTGTTGCCTCTACATCTACTTTATACATATATATAGAGAGAGAGAGGCAACAGATGATTATTGTTGACCTTATTTGCATGCACCTACCCAGAATCCCTTGTGGTTGTGGCAGCACCATGAGATTTCTGAGGGAAAAAAACAAGCCTTCTGGCTTGTCTGGTGTTTAATAATACTTCTACTACCGTATATTCCGGCGTATAAGATGACTTTTTAACCCGAAAAAATCTTCTCAAAAGTCAGGGGTCATCTTATACGCCAGGTATACTTACTTACCGAGCCGGAGATTCCCCACGAAGCCACGAATCTCTAGGGGAGGGGTGAGTGGAGAAGCCGCCTACCCTGAGCCGGTCTTCAGGGCCGCGCCGAGGTAGGTGCAAGATCGTGATCTCCCCAACTAGCCGTGATCAGCGGGCGCCCAATGAGCAGGGCTGGTTGGGGAGATCATGACCTCCCCGCGCCGCGGGGCCGCGGCCGCGGCCAGGCCAGATCGACTTGGGGGCTAATGGAGCTGCAGCTCCAGGCCCCTACATTTAAAATAAGTCCAGTTTGACCGGACTGACTGGGCCTATGCGGCCGTCCTTAACGCAGGGCAAATGGGGCACCTGCCCCTTAAGCCCGCAGCAACTGCGACCGGGCCCGCAACTTACCTGGCAGACGCGCGCGAGCAGCGTCTCTTCTACCGCCAGGGGGACGCAATAATCCAATGGAGCCATGGGATGTACGTGAAGTACGTCCCCTGTGCAGATCTGCGGAAGTCTGCGAGCAGTGCGTACATCATCAGTTCAGTTAAGGGGTTGAGGGAGGCTGTATGAAGTATGTGAGAGTGAATGAAAGAGTGAATTAATGAGTATCTGTGAAGGAGTGAGTGAATTAATGTTTGTGAATGAGTATATGTAAATAAGTATCTGAATGAGGGAATTAATGAGTATCAATGTATGAATGAATACCTGAATGAGTGAATGATTATCTGTGAATTAGTGAATAAATATTTGTGAACGAGTGAATGAATATGTGTGTGTGATAGCATGGATGTGTAAGGGGGACAAAGATGCCACAGGCAGTGGCGTATATAGGGTATGGCAGCCATGGCACGTGCCATGGGCGCCATCTGAAGGGGGGCGCCGGTGAGCGGCTTTTAAATGCCTCTCTCGCTCGGCGCCCCTCATTCTCCTCCACGAGCCCTCTACCCCCGTCCCGGTGCCGGCATTTCATGCAGAGCGCCGCAATATGCCGGCATATTGCGGCGCTCTGCATGAAATGCCGGCACCAGCGAGCGGCTTTTAAACACTGATGCGGAGGAGAGAGAGGGGCGCCTAGCAACTGCTCTGCGCCCCTCGTTCTCCCCCGCATCAAAAAAAAGAAGACAGCGTTTAAACACCGCTCGCTGGTGCCCGCTGCTTCACTGCTGGGCGCCGAAATATGACGTCATATTACGGCGCTCAGCAGTGAAGCAGCGGGCACCAGCGAGCGGTGCAGGAAGACAGAAGCATCCTCCTCCCGTCGCTGGACTTCAAGGTGAGAGGGGGGGGGAGAGGGGTTAGAAAGTGATAAGGGAGGGAGGGAGTTAAAAAGTGATGAGGGAGTTAAAAAGTGATGAGGAAGGGAGGGAGGGAGTTAAAAAGTGATGAGGGAGGGAGGGGGTTAAAAAGTGATGAGGGAGGGGGTTAAAAAGTGATGAGGGAGGGAGGGGGTTAAAAAGTGATAAGGGATGAAGGGATGGAGGGAGGGGGTTAAAAAGTGATAGGGGAGGGAGAGGGGGTAGATATAAGTAAAGAGTGTGCATTAATGTGTGGATGTATTGAGTGAATGAGAGAGAGCATGAGTTAATATGTGAATATATTGTCTGAATGAGGGAGAGCATGAGTTAATGTGTGGATGAGTTGTCTGAATGAGGGAGAGCATGAGTTAATATGTGAATGTATTGTCTGAATGAGGCACAGGCAGGGTGTATATGGGACAAAGATGGCACTGGCCGGACTGTTTGGGGACAAAGTTGACTTGTGCTGGGCTATTTGAGGACAAAGATTGCAAATCTTATGTGTGTAATCTGGGTGCTGGCCAGGTTCTATGTGGGCAGTGTGGGTGCCAGGGCTGGTTTTGGGGTGTGCAACCTGTGATCTATGCCTGTAATTTTGGGGGATTTTAAATATACCTTTTAATGCTGTGTTTTTATGTGAATTCCAATTGATCTTTACCTGCAAAGCTGGGTTTTTGTGTTATTCTGTAGATCCATATCTGCTATGCTATGTTTCCATACATTATTTATGTGCACCTGCAAATACAGGGTTAATATGTCTTATTCAGTTGATCTATGCCTGCGATGCTACGTTTCATATATTATTATTGTATACCTGCAAATACAGGACTTGTATGTCTGATTCTGTTTATTTGATATATACCTTCAGTGCTGAGATCACAAGTGAATTTCAATTGATCTGGGTTTGTGTGTTGATCTATACACGCTATCGGCAGCAGGGACTAATATTAATATATATATATATGCAGCAGGGGCTAGTAAATGGGTTTTAGATATTTGGACAGGGGCGCAATTTCAGTGCTTGCCATAGGCGCTATTTTCAGTAGATACGCCTCTGGCCACAGGCAGGCTGTTTTGGTGGCAAAGATGCCACAGGCAGGCTGTTTTGGTGGCAAAGATGCCACAGGCAAGCTGTTTTGGGGGCAAAGATGCCACAGGCAGGCTGAGTGAAACCGTCCGTGGAAACCCTCCGGATGCGGGTGTCAGTGTGGCAAAGCCTGTCCTGGTGTTTGTGATTGGGTGTCAGTGTGGCAGAGCCTGTCCTGTTGTGTGTGTGTTTGGGTGTCAGTGTGGCAGAGCCTGTCCTGGTGTGTGTGGGTGGGAGTCTGGGCCTGTATATATATATATATATATATATATATATATATATATATATATATATATATATATATATATATATATATATATGTATATGTGTGTGTGTGTAAAGGCAGGGGTGTGTGGTGAGGGCAGTGTATAAATGTGTATGTATGGACAGGCGTATGTGTAGATATATATATGTGTGTGTAAGGGCAGTGTATGTATCTAAATGTCTGTATAATAACCAGCCAATCGCCGGTAAGGTACATCGCTTGCCATGATTGGCTGGTTGTTGTATTCTGGGTAGAGGGGTAGTCTTATACGGCGGGTATAGCCCAAACTCTATATTTGAACTGGAAAAGTTGGGGGTCGTCTTATACGCCCAGTCGTCTTATATGCCGGAATATACGGTACTCTCCAATGGATTTTGGCAGATATCTCTGGAGAAAGAAAGCAGGGACATATGTACTTTCAATACGCCCTTTGGAAGGTACTGTTTTAGGCGTCTTCCATTTGGTCTATGTTCACTAAATAATCCAGCAACTGTTTGAGAAGAAGTCAAAGTGTGCATAGATGAAATTCTGATATGGTGTGCTAATGAAGCTGAGCATAATGAATGACTTGAGAAAGTACTACAGATTGCACATGGACATGAAATAGTTAAACCAAAGTGTAGATTTCTTCAGTCAGAAATTCTGAAGGGGAGAGATCATCTCAAATTCTGCATTAAGCCTGATCCTGCCAAGGTGAAGGCTATTAAAAACATGCCAAGTCCTGTAAACAAGAAATATTTACAAAGATTCCTGGTAATCGTAACCTACTTGGGCAAAATCACTGCCAATTTATTGGACAAAGCTAAACACATGAGAGGTTTACTAGTAAAGGCTGTTTAGTGGCATTGGGGAAAATAGCATGAAGCTGAATTTCTATTACTAAAGGATTTGCTAATGACAGTTCCTTGACTGCATTTTTTTTATGCTTCACGTAACAAAAAATATCCCCAGATGCATCCAAAGATGGACTTGGTGCAGTTCTGCTACAACATCTTGGTACAGGGTGGAAGCCTAATGCAGGGGCGTACCTAGAGTATTTGGCACCCGGGGCGGATCCTGTAAGTGGCACCCCCCCCCCCAAAATGTAAAGACATCTACAAAATTATGTTGGCAAGAATATTTATTGCACCAATTTGTAAACTGTATGTCAACTGTAAACAACAAGAAATCTGAAAAAATAAATTAATAACTTATAAGTAAAATAAACACGTTTAAATAACATTTACTGAACATATAATAGTGCTTTCTTTAATAACCCTCCAAAAAAATCGGCGTCCACATTGCCCACATAGAACCTGACCAGCACCCAAATTACACACACATAGGACGTGCCATATTTGCCCCCAAACAGCCCAGCATGAGTCAGCATTGTTCCCAAACAGCCGAGTGTACACCATCTTTGTCCCATAAACACGCTACCTGTGCCATCTTTGTCCCATAAACACCCTGCCTGTGCCATTTTTGTCCCATAAACACCCTGCTTATACCATCTTTGCCTTTTTGACAAATCAACTATACACCTATGATTAACACAAACACTTTTACAGTCACTCACTAATTCACTTTCATTCACACAATAATTTATTCTTTCACACAAATTATTTACACAAATTCATTAATTCTCTCACTCATCCACACAATTCATCCACACATTAGTCCATTCATTTTCGCTCTCTCATTCTCACTCTTTATTTCAATATTCTTGCTACCCTCCTTTCTCCCTATCTACCCATTATCACCCCCTTCTGCCCTATCTACCCCTTCTCACTCCCTTCTCCCTATCTACCCCCTGTCCCCCGTCTCACTCCCTTCTCCCTATCTACCCCCCCTAACTATCTACCCTCTCCCCCCTTTGAAGTTCACTTACCTTTCAGGAGTCCTGGGGTGGGGGTGCAAGGCCTCTGTCTCCCAGCTCTGCCACTGTATGGAACAGCATGGTAAGTGTGGATTGGTAAGTGTGGATTGGTAAATGTGTGAGAGTGATGGGAGTTATGATGTACTTTAGAGCATAATTATATAATGAAAAAGACATTGGAAATGGTACAGCATAACACCCATCACTCTCACACATTTACCAATCCACACTTACCAATCCACACTTACCATTCCAGATGCCACACATACCAATCCACACATACCAATCCACAGATTCCACACATACCAATCCACACATACCAATCCACACATACCAATCCACATTTACCAATCCACACATACCAATCCACACTTGCCAATCCACATTTACCAATCCACAGATTCCACACATACCAATCCACATTTACCAATCCACACATACCAATCCACACTTACCAATCCACACATACCAATCCACAAATTCCACACATACCAATCCACACATACCAATCCACAGATTCCACACATACCAATCCACTCTCACTGTCACTCTAACTGAATGATTTCCTACCTTTCCTCTTTTCTTCTTACAGCAGTCAGCTCCTTTTCTTTCTCTTCGCTCCTCTTCTTCTGTCTTCTTCCTGGTTCAGAGGGCACGGACGACGGTGGGCGCGCTTCAGTGTTGTGCGCCGGGATCTGACAACAAACCCCGGCGCACAGCAGCAGTTGCCGCGCAGATCGCGAGGGAGCGGTATCGGAGGTCTTTAGCAGACCTCCGGCTCCCTTGAGTGATTTTAAGCCGGTTCCACCGTCTTAAAATCACTCAAGGGAGCCGGAGGTCTGTTAAAGACCTCCGATACCGCTCCCTTGCGAGCCTTCTCCTCCAGCGGTGGACATTGCTGTCCGTCTCTGGAGGGGTGCTGGGTGCCGGCAAGTTGGCACCCCCCTGATGAGCGGCACCCGGTGCGGACCGCCCCCCCGCACCCCGCTAGGTACGCTACTGGCCTAATGCATATACAGCCAGGACTTTTACAGATACAGAATACAAGTATACCTAGATAGAAAGAGACACTTGGTATAGTATTTGGCTGTGAAGCATTTCACAATTTTGTTTACACTGATCATAAACACCTAATGACAATTTCCCACAAAGAATTATAAAAAGGTGAACAACACAATTAGATCCATAATGCAATTTAATTCATCTGCAATTAAAATCATTCTTTGTCAAATCTATATTTTAGAAATAATTTGGTCAAAAAACATATTACTAATATTTAACCCCTTAACGACAATCCAAGTACATGATGCAAAGTGTTAGTGACAATGTCCGTACAAGAACAGCCCCGTAGGGAAAGAATAGGACGAAGGGGCCCCATGAATGTGGTGCACAGAGGTGTAAGTGCAGGACACTCCAGGGGCATCTGCCCTTGTGAATCGTATGGTCGTGCGACTGCCGCGCTGGGGGACGCCGGCAGTTCCAGCAGGGATACAGGTGGATACGCCCATACCAGCAGGTTACTTCATGGTTATGATTGGTTATCATTGTTGTTGTTGTTTTGACGGTAAAATGTTTATATACTGGGTCAAAATATGTTTGGCTCATAAATGGTTATAAATTATCAATGATGTAAACATTTAATAAAGGTTGAGTGTCGCGGTGCTGTGTTATATGCGGTCCGCACCGCGGACAAAATAAAGTCCATAGTTGACAATTAATAAAGTTGTTTTGAAATAAAGAATTGTCTCTTGTTTTATTTAGAAGGGGGGGGGGCCGAAACTGGACGCTACTTCATTCATGTACGTGGTAGCGTTATTTGCCGTTGATCACAGTGTTTTCGCCACAATTGTCAGCATCACGGTTTTCCTCGAAGCCTCACAAGTGAGGCTGTTCAGGCAAACCACAAAAAAAAGTTTTTCTGACCTTCAAATGCAAATCACCGGTCTGTTAAACACGCCCTCAAGCCAGAAGTAAAGATGGTGACAGTGGCGGAACTACCGGGGTCACGACTGCGACTGGGCCCAGTCAGGGGGCCCAAGGGGTGCCGAACGGTCGTTTTCAGCAACCGCTCGGCGCCCTTCTGTCTCCTCTGCTCCCTGCCGCCTGCCTCAGCGCTGCCCCGACTGCAGTGTTGGGAGCGTGAGGCGTCTGTCTCGGGTGCTGGCGCTTCACGCTGAGCGCCGGCATATGATGTCATATGCCGGTGCTCAGCGGTGAAGCCGCGTGCACCGCAGCAGAGCAGCGAGACAGAGGCCTCGCGCTCTCACCACAGGACTGCAAGGTAAGTGACCTACAAAGGGGGGGGTAGGGAGAGGGTAGATAGTGAGAAGGGAGGGTAGATAGTGAGGAGGGGGGTTGGAAGAGGGTAGATAATGAGAATGGGGGGTAGGGAGAGGGTACATAGTGAGAAGGAAGGAAGGAAGAGAGGGGGTAGATAGTGTGTTAAAAAAAATGTTACGTAAAAATCCTGTTTTTTTGGGGGGGGGCCCTTAACAGATTCTCGCACCGGGGCCCTGTGGCTTCTAGTTACGCCCCTGGCTGGTGAGGGGCATTCCAGGATGCCTCTTCATTGAGGCAAGCCTGCAATGCCCCAGAGGTGGCTTCACAACCGGAGTTGTGATTCAAATAATAAAAATAATAATAATAATAATAAAAAATATATGGTAGCATGTAAAAATAATTCCCGACTGTCACCAAAAAAAGTGCAAATCATATATATATAAAGTTTTTATGAGCAAGTCCCACAATTAGCGCTATATCTTCACAAAAATTCCTGCATGGAAAAAGTTAAAATATTGGCATTATAAATGCCCATAGGGTGCCTAGTTTTGAAAAGTGTATTTGATGGGGTAAATTGAATTGGACGGCTTCAAAGATGTCCCAAATATGGGATGTGGGCACAGACTGACCAGATGTCTAAATGGCAAAAAAATACACACCTCACAAAGGTGGCCTTTTACCTCCTAAATAACCCAACAAACCCATGCATCCACTTAGGAGATGTTGCTGAACACATATTGGGGTGTTATTTGACAGGGACATATACCAGGAGCGGTAAATTTATACTTGGACAGTCTTGTCATTAAGAGGTTAATCTGGAAACCCAACTCTCTTGTGACAAAACACCCCTCCATAGAGGAACATACTCTTATAGATAATCTATCTGTCACAAAACATAATAAATCAGATCAGTGAAAAAATATTAAACCAAATCTTATATTGGCTTTATGTGTAGTCTACTGGCAGAAACAGGAACCGATCTGCAATGCAAAATTGAACAGGACCCCCTCTAGCAAATGAGTCCAGTAAGATATGAAACAATCCAACAGGAGAACCAGACAAGGCGTAGGATGCTGAGAGAATGGTACCAAATATACAGTACTGCAGGAGACTCAGAACTTGGTTAGAATATATACTATACAGTTTACAGTAATACAAGGGTTAAGCAAATCATAGTCAAGGTCATAAGCAAAGGTCAGTAGCAGGCAACAAATATAGAAGTCTAGTATACAGGCAAAAATCAGCAACAGAGAATCCAGACAATGGTTAAATGCTACTGAAGTACAAGGGACACCATCACAAGCAAGATCTGAACGTATATGAGGGTTTAGACACACCTACACCCCTAATTGGGGGCAGATTAAATTCATACCATAACCCTTTAAAAGGGATATGAATATTCATATTGACGTCCGCTGCGCATGCAAAGATGGTTGTCTCGATGTTACATCGGGGGCCCCACTCTGAAGTGGGATCTTAGATGCGGGGGCATGCGCTACCATACTACGCAGCTGGGAAGGCGTCTGTAAGCTCCTGGATGACTGTCTGGAGTCCCGACTTGAACAGCAGGAGACTAAAGCGGGATTGGCGCTTCAGTCCCCCTGTTCGTCTGGACCTACCACAGATAACATTATTTAGTCATAAAACGATTCATTACCTAACAGTGTATAAAAAATACTTTAATCCATCATTTCTTTTTATTAAAGTGCATTATTCATAAGAAAATATTTTCTCGACTTATTTAGATAATCAAGAAAAAGTTTCAAACTTCAAATAGTCATTATATTAGAGTGATTGCAAAAAATGACTAATATACAATGAACCAAACGTGATAAAAGAAAAACAAGCTTAAAAACCTTTCTCAACCTCACATATTAAAGTTCATACACTCGTAATACATATTCAAAGATCCTATTAAATCATTTTATGCCACTATAAAAAGTGCTTATAATGAGTACTTATTTACCGTATTTGCTCGATTATAAAACAAGGTTTTTTTCAGAGCAAATGCTTATAATCATCTTATAATCGGTTTCGTCTTATAATCAGACCGCAAATAGGTCTTTCTGAGACGACTAAGATCCAGATTCCCCGCAGCTGCAGGGGACCTGGATCCTCCTGTCTCCCCTGCCCCACTTACTGGTACTTCTGAGTCCCCGGTGTGTAGCTGGGGCATTGTGTAGATGTCTACGCGATTCGCGTAGACAACTTCCGCTGCAGCAGGAAGGAGGTGTGGCTAGCAGCGGGGGTTGTCTGCGTCCATCGCGCAGACCTTCCCTGACTGTCAGAGATCAGAGGTCCCCGCACTGGTGCCTAGCCACGCCTCCTTCCGGCTGCAGCGTATGTGCGTGGGATCTACACGCTGCCCCGGCTACATGACAGGGAAGTTAGAAGCACCGGTAAGTTTGGGGGGGGGCGGGAGAGTGTTAAATGGGGGGCATAAGGCATTTCTGGAGGCAGAGTGCTCTGTGAAATGCCTTTTAACCCCCTTAATGCCACTCTGCCTGCAGAAATGCCTTTTTAACCCTCTATACGCCACTCTGCCTCCTGAATACCTCAAACCTCCCTAGATGCCACTCTTCCTCATAATATGCATTTTAACCCTCTAAATGCCAGAGTGGCATATAGGGGTATAAGGCATTTCTGGAGGCAGAGTGGCACATAGGGGGTCAAAAGGCATATCATAGGGCACAGTGGCATTTAGGGTTAAAAGGCATATCATGGAGCACAGTGGCATTTAGAGGGTTAAAAGGCATATCATGGGGCACAGTGGCATTTAGAGGGTTAAAAGGCATATCATGGGGCACAGTGGCATATAGGGGGTATAAAGCATTTCTGGGGCAGATGTGCATAACTGGGGGGCAGGTTGGAAAATAGAAGGAAATAAAAACAAAATAATTTTATTATTAAAAAAAATAGTTTACATGAATTAACATTTACTGGTAAAACTTTTTTCCTATAGGGTCGTCTTATATTCAGTCTTTTTCTTTTTTTCCTAAATTAATATTCAGATTTGGGGGGTCGTCTTATAATCAAGGTCATCTTATAATCGAGCAAATACGGTATTATCTTGAAGAAGAAGCTTGCACAATATTGTTCTTTGATATTTATATTTATTTAATTTTCCAGGCAGTTTAACACAAACATAGAATACATCGGTAAGGTATTGCAATAACGGTTCTTTCTTGCCGACAAAGAAATATATAATCTTAAATACGTTTAAACAATTATTCCAAGCAAAACAAGTGTTGTCCAATCCTCATTCGTTGCTATATTTAATATTACGATAAATTATATATTTATTTAAGGACTTTATAAACGAACAGGCGCTATATTCCTGGCCCCACCGAATGGAAGAAAAAAGAAAAAACAACAAAAGAATAAATTACAGGATATTTGGCATAAGCTATAAATATAGCAGCCAAATATCAATGACAGATACCACATATATCATTCATACGTCAGTCATACTTAGGAGGAGATGAGAAACAGATGGGGGCTAGCTATTAATCAGGAGTTGGGTCATAATAAATTGTCCGCCCAGGGGTACAGCGGATGGTAAAGAAGAGAATAGATAAATAAATAGATAAATAGATAAGTAAGTAAGTTATATAAATATATATAGAAAAAGAGATAAAGATCTTAATCCTCAATTACGATCTCTAACATTAGCACAATATTGTTCTAAATAACTCTGTTAGTTAAAACCTTAAAAACTTTTAATTCTAAATTTTTCAACAATTACAACTGTGCTTATCTGTAATTAAGTTCATTGATTATTATTGAAATGTAATATCAATGTTAAAATTCACCTGTTAAATCCAAAAAACTTGTACCTTCTTGTTTTTGCAAAAAGAAGTATCAATAAAATTATTTGATTGTATATTAGTGTTGACTAATGGTAATTGAATTTTTCCTTACCTGCAAGATAGATACAGTCTGAGAGAAGTGGTGTTGTTCCATTGTAGATGTGGAATATAAAGCTGCTAATGGGTGATCAAATTTTTGTAAATAGCTGTTAGTATACCCGCGATGATCCAAATCATGACATAAACAGGCAATCAAAAGTCCTTTCTTCTAAAAAAGAAACAAATATACATAATATATTTCAGATCATATTTTATTAATTTAAATATATTTATGTTAGTATTTTTATTAGAGGAGAAATTATTTTTAATGTTTTTTGTGGAATTTTGTACACTCAAAGTCTGATTTATTGTTAAACAATATTTTTTAAAATGTTATTAATTAACAATTTTAAAAATAAAATGTGTAACTCTAGTGTTCTAACTGTATTTGTTATTAAGATGTATCATATAATATACTGTTCTAATTTTGTCAATTTTGAGTATAAGCAAAAACACACAATTACAATAAGATTTAACATTCAATGCATATTTAATTAATAAATGCATACAGAATGTTTGCATTACTCATTGCCCTCAACCAACATTTTAAGTTCAACAATATCTTGACATTTTCACATTGGGGTTTAATCATAAATGGTGGGGTTTTTCAATCATTATCAAAGGCCAAACATATTAGCAAGAAGAGACCAGTCACCCTGTGTAATCCATAGTTAACATCAGCAAGATTTATTGAAAGCCACCCTTGTGGATTCAATTGTACATAGAGTCGTTAAGTGGCAGGTATGTAACTGGCTAAACTATTTCTTTTAACCCCTTCATGACCATGCACATAGTCCTTATGACCATGTAGGTATCCCCCAATATCATGGCCTTTTTTTCAACATGTCAATAGTTGGGGTGGTAAAGATTAACCACAAACACCTCAGTCCCCCAATTCCTATGATATTCAGCCAGTAATGACCAACTGTATATCATGGGAGCAGTGGCCTGTGTGTAGTGTAGGCCACATCAACCCCAGTCTATAACCACAATTTACATGAAGTTGAGCTAGCAATATGGTTGTCTGAATATTATTGTAGATGCAGTCAACAAAGGTTAGTGTACTGTAGTCCCCCAAAGCCCTTTTTAATTAAATAAAGTTAAAAAACAAAACAAAAAAAATTATGTTTTAATTTAAGTCCCGGGCAGGCGCCCCTGTTGCCGCACAGGTCGCACACCCCTAAGGCCGTCCCTGTTTAGCAGCATGCCAGCCAGGTTATCTCTGCCACTTTAATTCCCGCCCCCTGATTACCATGGTAGCAAGCAGCCATACTGACCTGCTAACTTGAGAAGCTGCTAACCTTTCTCATTTGTTTAAGCGGAAAGACAGCACATTTAGGCTTCCATTTTTTTTGTGTTTGTAATTTTTTTTGTGTTTGTAATTTACCAACCCTAATTACAAAAGCACCGTTCGCAGTATTAAAGAAAGGCAAAATAATCCAGATGAACGTTATTTTTAATGAAAATTGTCTGTTTCGTGCGTTTGTATGAATCACCAAAAACGAGGGCGAAAACAACAACAAAACTATCAAAACCGATGCAAAAGTGAGGAAAATTTACAGGCCATTTTGGCACCATTACAAGCTGCTTTGGCACTCCTTGATGAGGTAAAGTGGGAGGGGATGTGTGTAGGAGGGTACATATCAATAACTGTTGAGGGGGGCTCATTGAGTGTTATGGCTGTGATTAATGGGTCCAACAACCTGCACAAGTTTTTCCTTGCTTTTTTCACTCTGGCCAATCAGCACTTATAAGGGGAAGAGACAAGCATTAGTATGCTGACTCCATTTTAACTTGTCAGTAGCAGCAGTTACAAACTGATGAGAGTTGAAGTGTGAGACTGAGATTAATGCTCATTACTCATATACAATACTGCAAGTTAATTGCTACATAGTTACGTAGTTCATAAGGTTGAAAAAAGACCTAGGTCCATCAAGTTCAACCCTTCTACCTAACCTTCCTATTCTTGATCCAAAAGAAGGCAAAACAACCCTAATTAAGCTACTTCGAATTCTGCCATCAGGGGAAAAAAATTCCTTCTTGACTCCAAGAGGCAATTGGATATCTCCTTGGATCAAGAAGCTCTAAAATATTAATGTTATTCTATTTATATCCCTGTATTTCATGTCTTTCTAAGAAAATACCGAGACCCCTTTTGAAGGTATCTAATGTATTGGATAACACCATCTCCCTTGGAAGTGAATTCCATACCTTTATTCTCCTCAGTGTAAAGCATCCTTTCCTTTGTCGTCTATGAAACCTGTGCTCTTCCAGTCTCAGAGGGTGACCTCTTGTTCTTTGTATATTTCTGTTAATGAACAGGTCACTGACGAGCTCTTTATATTGGCCCTGCATATATTTATATAATGTTATCATATCCCCTCTGAGACGCTGTTTTTGTAGCGTATATAATTTAAACTTTTTTCTAATTCCATAATGTCCTTTTTAAGGACCGGTGCCCAGAATTGTACCGCATATTCAAGGTGAGGTCTTACCAATGACCTGTAAAGAGGCAAGATAATATCCTCCTCCCTTGAATCAATACCTCTTTTTATGCATCCCAAAACCGTATTGGCCCTCGCAGCTGCTTCCTGGCATTGCGCACTGTTATTCCTAAGTCCTTCTCATTGGTAGTTTCCCCCAGGATATTCCATTTAAAGAATAGGTTGCATTTTTATTATTTTTACCATAAAAATTTACGTACCCTGCCCTTACACACACATACACTGCCCTTACACACCAGCTAACAAATACCCATACTGCTCTTACACACCAGCCCATACACACACAAGCTTACAAACATATACATACACTACCCTTACACCCCTTCCTCCCCATCTCTTACCTCTTCCTCCATCCTTCTGCCTCCATCCTGTAACCTGCATCTTGTGGCGGGAGCGCGAAGTCTGTCACTTCATCACTACGCGCCGGCTATTGCAGGGATGATGTCATATCCCTACGCTCGGCATTATTTGCCGGCGCATAGTGATGAGAGAGCAGTAAAGCAGACAGACCTAATGTTGAGCCGACCAGAGGGAGATTGTGATCTCCCAGCTAGTCTGCAGGCTGCAGCTGCTGATCGGGCATCTGTGCGCCCCCCCCCCCGCAGCTGCACATCATAGAGGTTGACAGAAATGCTTTCCAACCATCGTATCCGGTTTTTTTTCTAAAAGGTAGTATGTGGGAATTCAATTGTTTATTGTGAATTTTGCACATAAGCAGCTATTGCTTTTGTGGTGTAAGTGTGAGTCTGATACATCTCTCTTGTTGGCAGGAAAAGGTACCATTTACTGTTTTTTTTGTAGAAGGTTCTGCTCACCATCCATTGTTTGATATTGAGAGGCTGTTTAAATGAAAGTATGGTGGATGTAGGGATATTGTCCAGAGTCTTTTATCCATGTTACCACTAATAGTACTCGATCTCCTTTTTTGTGGTTGCTGGTATCTCAGGATATTTTCTCTGGGGATATTTATGGCTTTCTATATTTGAGTCTTCGATTTGTATACCGTAACCATGGTTGCTAAACTCCTTCCTGAGGTTCTGAAGATGTTTATCCCGGTCTGTAGAATCCAACCAGATGCGATTATATCTGATGGCTGCTATCCCAACGCACAGCACTGAAAAGTCACACGCACCATAATAAAGCACTGAGACAGAGGCTTGTATGAACAGACCTTATGCTCCTACCACAGGACTTCAGAAAGATAAGAGATGGGGAGAAATGGAAGAAATATATAGAATGGATAGTAGACTTATGCATTTGTTTTTGTACGATCTGCTTTTTTAACGGAAATTTTGTGCACTTGTATGAATGAATGAATGATAATGAGGGTGATCTTCAAAAAAACTGACAAGCTAGAGAGAAAGGAAGTGATAAAGAGAAAGAGGAAGGGAGATAAACAGAAAGAGAGGGAGAGACATAGTGAGAAGGGGGATCAATGGGAAATAAAGAGAGATAAAGAGAGAGGTCGGAAAAAAGGGAGAGATAAAGAGAAAGGGGAGAGATAAAAAGAAATAAGAAAGATAGGAAACAAAAAGGGTGAGATAAAGAGAAAGAGGAGAGATAACGAGAAAGGGGAGGATGAAAGACAAGGGGAGAGATAAAGGGGGTTAATAAGAAAAAGGAGAGATGGGCAGAAAGGGCAGAGATAATGAAAAAATAGGATGGATAATGAGATTTGGAGAAATTCAGGGACAGAAATTTAGGGACAGTGTGTTTGTGTTTTGTAAGTGTGTGGATGTAATCTGGGTGCTGGGGCAAGTCCTAAGTATGCAATAAGGGTTTGGAAACTGGGCCAATCCTACGTGCCCATGACTGGCCTTTGAGGTTTGCGACGTGTAACCTATGTCTGCAATTTAGGGTTTCCATGCATTATGTATTTGATCTATACCCAATGCTGAGTTTGCAAATGCTTTTTTAGTTACTCTATAACTTCAAGGCTGGGTTGGATCTATACCTGCAATGCATTGTTTCTATGTGTTGTTTATTTACTCAAATACAAGTTTTATATGTCTTATACAGCTGATTTATACCTGCAATTCTGTGTTTCATTGTGTTGTTTACTTGATCTATACCTTAACTACATGAGGAGAAAAGACAAGTATGGCACAGTGAAGGAGTAGACACTGGGAGTGATAATGGGGATGCCAACTGGGTGCCCTGGTTGTAACCATGTACATAAAATGTCATGAAACAGATTCCATTAACCCATTTCACACTTTCTTCTCCCAAATGGTGTTGCTGTAATGCCTCAATGTCAAGGCCCGTGTGGCCCCTCCCCCAGACATCAACATCTGCCATATATAATATTGCAACAGATACCTGATTTAAAAGAGTTTAGGAGGCGATTACAAGAGATTTTGCAATGACGAGGACTCTCGCAAGATCAAAAAAGTAGTTTGAAAACGACTAGAACTAGGAACTAGGATAGGACCCCAGTCGACACTCTATTTTATTTTAATGTATTAACGTATCAAAAACAGAAGGGTACAAGGAAAGAAGGGATGGGGGATATCAGCATAATAGATGACTCGGTACGATATATACAGCCACATTGTGACACAGGGTAAGTGTGACCGGTAGTCGCAAATGTAAGCAGAATTCAGTCGAATTCAGGGCAAGATTCCATGCGCGAAGCGCGCCGCCTAAAATAATAATAATAATAATGAGGGGGGGAGGGGGTAGGGGAAGGGAGGAGTTGGGAGAGTGAAAGGAGGTGGGGCAAACACACAGGGTGAGGAGAGGGGGGTAGTAAATGAATTAAGGGTGGGAGATGGGTCAAAGCCTTATGCCATAGGGGGCATTCAGTATTGTGTAAGAAGAGCCTGTAGCGTATCGGGCGATAGAAAAGACAGCCAGCATGCCCAGATGCCTGTGTATCTCTCAATCTTAGCGGCAGACATATGAATGAGCTCCTCCATCACTCTTATCTCCTCCACGCAAGTTATCCAAAGGCACAAGAAGTTTCAGTGCGTTTCCAGAATAGCGGGAATAGACATCTGGCCGTATTGATGAGGTGACGTACCACCGTGTTTTTTATCGAGACCCGGGAGGATCCACCGTGCAGGAGAAGACCAAGGCCCGGGGAGGGTGTGATCATCTGACCAGTCACCTCCCACATGCAACGAAAAACGCTCAGCCAGAATGGTTGGAGTTTGCTGCAGCTCCACCAAAGATGTAGATAGGTGCCCGGTCCCCCGCCACACCTCCAACAGAGTCTAGCAATAGTCTCTGAGGTCTTGTACCACATTGTCAACAGCGGTCGCTCGGTAATATTCCCAGAAATCAAACATATCTGATAATTAGGGAACGAAGGTCTGAGAAGAACTCTTTTGGGATGGAAACAGGGAGTGTTTCAAAAAGGTAGAGGATCCGTGGAAGAACGTTCATCTTGAACATGTTGACCCTACCGTGCCAAGAGATATGGGTGAAGGTTGCAAGTCGGTTCGTATCTGCGCCAGGAGCTTAGGGAAGGTCTCCCGATAAACTAAATGCAAGTCACTGGGAATCCAAATCCCCAAGTACCGTATGCTACCGTGACACCACTTGTAGCCAAATGACCCCTTAACTGACCGCGCCTCATCGGGGGACAATGAGGCGTCAAGAAGCTCAGATTTGTCCGTGTTAATTTTAAAGTTGGAGAGTGAACCGTAGAGCCGCAGTTCCTCATCGTGTCCACAAAGGCTCCAAAGTTACAGCGAATAAGAGCGGGGATAGGGGACATCCCTGTCGGGTACCATTGCGGATGGGGAAGGATTCGGTGAGAACGCCATTTAAACGGACACGCGCCGAAGGGGCTGAATACAAGGCATTGATCCAATGAAGCCAGGAATGACCAAAGCCAAATGCCCGTAACGTCTGAAACATAAAGTCCCAGGCAACCCTGTCAAAGGCCTTCTCCGCGTCAGTCGATAAGTAGAGGAGCCTCTGACCGGTCACCTGGGCTAGATGAACCAAGCTCAAGACCCTATAAGTGCTATCTCGACCCTCCCTGCCCAAGATGAAGTCTGATCAGGATGAATTAAAGAGCCCAGAACCTCCTGGAGCCTAGTGGCCAGTACTTTTGTGAAAGGCTTCAGGTCCGTGTTTAAAAGGGAGATAGGTCTGTAGCTCTGACAGAGCAAAGGGTCTTTCCCTTGCTTGGGCAGTACGGTGATCATTGCCATGAGGGAGTGAGGATGTAAGGGGTTTCCGTCTCAGACATCATTGAGCATTAACGTAAAGGGCGCCTGCAAATGCTCCCAGAAAGCCTTGTAGTACCTGAGGGTTAGCCCATCCGGTCCAGAGGCTTCCCGGATTGCATTGTTTTCATGGCTGCTCCAATTTCTTCTCCTGAGATTTCGCGTTCCAATTTCCCCAGCTGCTCCACGGAGTATATGTGCTGTCAGGTAATCTCTGATCAGAGACTCCCTGCGGTGGTCAGCTTTGTTCCCAGGGAGATTGTAGAGTGTTCAGTAGTACTGACAAAAGGAGTCTGCAATGTCAGTGGGGGAGCAGCAGGTGGATCCACAAGGTGTCCGGATTTTGCTAATATACAGCGATTGTTGTCTAGCTTTTAGGGCCCTCGCGAGCATTCGCCCGCTCTTGTTGCCAAATTCATAAAAGTGGGCCTTAGCGTGCAAAAAGGATTTCTGGATTTTATAGTTAAACAATGTGCTTAGGTGCTTACGCAGGGTTAAAAGCTCCTGGTAATCACTTTAATCGCCAGATTGTTTATGTAGTGATTCCATGTCAGCGATGAGATTCGAGAGATCCAAGATCTCTTGTGTTGTCATTCGTTTAATATGGGTGGTTTCGCTTATAAGGAACCCCCTAATAGTACACTTATGGGCCTCCCAAACCAACGAGTGGCCCACTTCAGCATTTTCGTTTTCCGAAAAATATTGTTTCAATCGCTCGGAGATCTCACGCACAACTTTTTCACCTGCGAGTAAGGATTCGTTAAGGCATATTAATGTCACCACCCAGTACCAGCACACCTTGTTTGAACTCCATCAGAGTCTGGAGGATACGCGTTAGCGCAGAGCATTGTCTACAGTTGGGTAGGTAAATGGAAGCAAAGGTGAACACCTGGTCGTGTATTGTGCCCCTGAGAAACATGTATCTGCCTTCGGGGTCTTTCTGGATATCGAGCATTTGAAATGGAACATGGCGTGAAATCATTATGGCGGTGCCCCTTGATTTATAAACCGCATAGTTACTCGTGTACACCTGTGGGAACGACGAATCGCGGAGCGTCGGGGCATGGGATCCCCGGAAGTGGGTCTCCTGTAGCAGTACCACAGAGGGGGATGTCCGTCAAAGATCTCTGAACATCCAAGATTGTTTCTCTGGGGTGTTAAGTCCACGCTCGTTGAGACTCATTACTACCAAGGGGGAAGGATGGAAGGCTGCACCAGGGTTGGGCATGGCAGAAAAACCAGAGTCAACCAGTGGGGAGTCAACCACCTTCATCCCGGGTGGGATGTAACCATCCAGTGCTTGAAAAGGAGGATCGTCAGAGCAACCCTTCCAACAATTAAAGGTAAGGCCATGTGCCAACACAAGAACAAGTGGGTAGCCAAAGCAGGGCGACAACTACCCCGGGCATTAGTACACACCCACGTGACCGCACACGAGGAATTTATGGCCAGTCTCCCCATCTAGGATGATGGGATGTGTTTTTTAGGGGTGCTAGGGGGTCAGGTCACTGCCCTGCAATCAGGGATGACCTTCATAGTCGAGCAATGGGGAGTTAACAATCACTAAGACGCTGTTCCAGAAGCACCTAACCAACAAGTGTTGACACATAGGTCATTTGTTTTATATCTTTCTATTAAATGGGGGGTCTGAGCAGCGTTAACATTCGTATCGACATTAACTGTGATCTCTGCACAATGATTCTGTTGGGGCGAGAAGATCCGGAATAAAAGGCGCAGTGTTTACAATTTACATAAGTCATAGAGGTATGCAACATAACCAGCAGATACATCCTACAAGAAGAGAACAGCACACTCAACAGTAAACAATAAGATCACACCCCAGCTCAAGGCCAATGTTCTTGTCACCGAGAGGTCGTGTACAACTCCTCGTCATTACCAAGCATCGGTAGCAGGATCACACAGCCCAATGCAGTGGGTAGAGTATATATATATATATATATATATATAAATATATTATTATTATCATCAGAGATATCCGTGAGTGTAAGGCAAAACAATCTTTCATTCTTCATGTGTAAATGCGGAGTATCGGCCCTCGGTTACTTCCCCCATGCGTCGTGCTCTTGGGCGTCAAAAAGCTTGTGGCTCTCAGGGGGTTGAACCGAGTAGCCAGTTTTCCACCTGAGGTGTGGGTATCCCTAATGATCTAGCCACTGTGTCGACATCACCAGGTTGTTTCACAATGTGTGTCATGCTAGAGTGTGGGATAATCAGCTTCGTTGTCAGCGGCCTCAACGAAGATTCAAGGTGAGTGGTGCGGCGATCTATACCCATGATATCAGCTCTCAGTGCAGCTACTTCTTCGTGTAGCACAAGTTTCATTTCAGAAATGAGATTGCTGAAATCAGTTTTTGTAGGGAGTGATCGGAACATGTCTTGTAGTACTGCGGCCGACGGTGTGACTTCGTCCTTGGCCGGGATGCGCGGGGTCTCTTCTGAGGAAGAGGTGCTGGTCGGTGAAGGCGCCATGTTGAGAGATGGAGGCTGTGTGTCCAGGGCCGCGGGAGTCTGCAAATATTGCCGCAGAGAGTGTCCAGATGATCTGGGCTGCGAGTCTGAGGCTTCATGTTGCTGAGAGGGATGCTTCAGACGATAAAATATCCTAGTGTGTACCCTTACCCAGAGAAATATTAGCCTGGGTATGTGATGTGCAATCCTAGTCATATTGTGTAAATCAGAATAATGTAAAAATAGTGGTGGTGAACATAGTGATGAAAGGTCAACAGTGTAGGTCATTGTGTACTAAAAAAAACCAAGCTTGAAGGTTGCCTAATTCTTAACCCTTTCCCCTCCCCTACATCTGAATGGGGGATAGCTCCATTCCCTGATTAGTGTATACTATAATCATGATAATGTGGCTATATCATCGGTGTGGATGCTCAAAATGTGAAAATAATGTATGGTGTGCATAGGTTGACTGTGTAAATCAAAACAATGTGAAAATAGCGGTAGTGAAAAACGAAACAAACAAAAAGAAAAACAAGGGACACACCACAAATATTGACAAAAGCTGCTGGTAAAATGAATGCATGGAAAGGGTAGAAATACCAGGATTTCAAATACCCTGGGGTGTCAAACCATATATAGTTTGATGGGGTAAACTGAACTGGCCAACTTCAAAGATGTCCCAAAAAACACATGGGGACACGATGACCACATGTGAAAATTCCAGTTTGAAAAAATGCACACTTCCCTTTTAGGCCCCAAACAACCCAACAAACCCATGCATGTGTGTATAACTGTGCTCAGTAGATGTTGCTGAACACATATTGTGGTGTTGTTTGGCTATGGCATATATCAGGAGCTGTAAATTTATACTTAATATAGAATGTGTGTGGGAAAAAAATACAACTGCAAACTTTGATAAAGGCTAGTGGTAAAATGTGTGCATGTAAAGAGCTAATATACCACACCATGGGGTGTCTAGTTTTCAAACATATATGATTTTATGAGGATCTTTGAAGTTAACGAATATCTACCAAAATCCATAAAAAAAATGAACATTTCAGTTGAGGGGGGGCCAGGCCGTATGTATACCCATCCCCCGCACACAAAATAGGATTGTGAATACCGCCTCCTGCGTGGTAGATCTAACGAAAAAAAAAACAGTTGATCTTACCGGATCTAACGAATATCTACCAAAATCCATTAAAAAAAAATCAAAATTTCAGTTGAGGGGGGGCCAGCCCATATGTATACCCACCCCCGCACACAAAATAGGATTGTGAATACCGCCTCCTGCGTGGTAGATCTAACGAAAAAAACAGTTGATCTAACCGGATCTAACGAATATCTACCAAAATCCATTTAAAAAAATCAAAATTTCAGTTGAGACTAGATCTAACAAAAATTTTGTCTGATCAAACCTGATCTAACGCGGAGCTATTATAATCAGTAACATTTTGTTGAAATTTTTGTTGAGGGGGGCTGGCTACGGGTTAGCCCCCCCTGAAAAAGATTGTCAATGATCTTTTGTAAAAATTCTTAATATAGGGGGGCTAACCCGGGGGAGGTTACAATTCCAATTTGAAAAATGCACACTTCTCAAATGTCCCTAAACATGGTCTTTTAGTTCCCAAACAACCCGACAAAACCATGCATGGGTGGCATCACTGTACTCAAGAGATGTTGCTGTTTGATGACATATGCCAGGAGTGGTAAACCCATACTTGAAGTAAAATGTGTGTGGAAAAAAAAACTACCACGAATTTTGACAAAGGCTGGTAGAATCAGTGCATGGAAAGAGTTAAACTACTAGCATTTGAAATATTCTTGGGTGTCTAGTCTTCATATAGGTTTGATGGGGGTTATTACACCTTCATCTGTTTCTAGACCCAGAGGAGGTAGACCTGCGTTTCCAATTATGTGCCAGGTTAGTTAACTGTACTAGTACTACCTCCATTTTGCTCATTATCAACCACTGGCTCTTGTGCTGTGCTTGAAGACTCATCAGCTGTGAATGGGAAAAGCTGAGGCACGGGAGACACATCTTTACCCTCTGACAATACTTTCATCAGCATTTGCCTACGTTCCAATTTCCAGAGATTTGTTAGAGCATTTTGAGGCTAATGACTTCAGTTCAGATTTTGCATAAATTTTTCTATAGTAAAAATAAAGGAGGAATAGTGGTGGTCACTAAACACACAGTGGTAGATGTGAGACTTTTAGTGGTACCCGGTCACTTAAAACATTCTTCATACCGTATTTGCTTGATTATAAGACGACCCCCCAAAATCTGAATATTAATTTAGGAAAAAAAGAAAAAGCCTGAATATAAGACGACCAGGGCCGGCCTTTGGGGTGTGCGACCTGTGCGACCGCACAGGGCGCCACACTCCAGGGGGCGCCGCCGCAGGGTCCGACGCCACCGTAGCGTACCGCTGCCGCCAGCAACGTACCTAGCGGGGGGGGCGGTCCGCACCGGTTGCCGCTCATCAGGGGGGCACCCGGCACCCCTCCAGAGACGGACAGTAATGTCCGCCGCTGGAGGAGCAGGCTCGCAAGGGAGCGGTATCGGAGGTGTTTAACAGACCTCCGGCTCCCTTGAGTGATTTTAAGCCGGTTCAAGGATCTCCCTTGAACCCGGCTTAAAATCACTCAAGGGAGCCGGAGGTCTGTTAAAGACCTCCGATACCGCTCCCTTGTGATCCGCGCGGCAACAGCTGCTGTGCGCCGGGGTTTGTTGTCAGATCCCAGCGCACAACACTGAAGCCGCGCCCACCGCTGTCCGTGCCCTCTGACCCGGAAGAAGACAGAAGAACTGAAGAAGAGGAGCGAAGAGAAGGAAAAGGAGCTGTAAGGAGAAAAGAAGAAAGGTAGGAAAGCATTCCGTGAGAGTGGATTGGTGTATGTGTGGATTGGTGTATGTGTGGATTAGTGTATGTGTGGATTAGTGTATGTGTGGATTGGTATATGTGTAGATTAGTATGTGTGGATTGGTATGTGTGTGGATTGGTATATATGTGTGGATTAGTGTATATGTGTAGATTGGTAAATGTGGATTGGTATTTATGTGTGGATTAGTGTATATGTGTGGATTGGTAAATGTGGATTGGTATTTATGTGTGGATTAGTGTATATGTGTGGATTGGTATATGTGTGGATTGGTATACGTGTGGATTGGTATACGTGTGGATTGGTATACGTGTGGATTGGTATGTGTGTGATTGGTATGTGTGTGGATTGGTATGTGTGTGGATTGGTATATGTGTGGATTGGTATATATGTGTGGATTAGTGTATACGTGTAGATTGGTGTGCGTGTGGATTGGTATACGTGTGGATTGGTATACGTGTGGATTGGTATGTGTGTGGATTGGAATACGTGTGGATTGGTATATGTGTGGACTAGTATATGTGTTGATTGGTAAGTGTGTGAGAGTGATGGGTGTTATGCTGTACCATTTCCAATGTCTTTTTCATCATCTAATTATGCTCTAAAAGTACATCATAACTCCCATCATTCTATACTGTTCCATTCAGTGGCAGAGCTGGGAGGCAGAGGCCTTGCACCCCCACCGCAGGACTCCTGAAAGGTAAGTGAACTTCAAAGAGGGAAAGGGTAGATAGTTAGGAGGGGGTAGATAGGAAGAAGGGAGTGAGAAGGGGTAGATAGGGCAGAAGAGAGTGAGAAGGGGTAGATAGGGCAATCATACTCCTATCATGCCAAGTCTGCGAATACATCCTGGAATCTGGGTATGCCTGGGCATGATAGGAATGTGATTGCTGTTAATATATATATATATATATATAATATTGTTATTTAATTGTTTTGTCCTATTTTGGTGTGTTACTTATTTTAAATAAAAGTGTTAGATTTTTTTATGGTGTGGGGGGGTCATATTCGGTTTTGGCCAGGTAAATGCTGCACTTTCGGTTTCAGTCCAGAATTCGTTTCGGTGCATCCCTACTACTAAGCCAGACAATGAAGTGGTAGGCCTACACCACATCAATGTTTGGCGTAGTATATAGTGATTGGGGTTTTGTTACAAGTTTTGTTACAAGTTTTTATTCCTTTCTTTTTTTGGGATGGGGGGCGCCAGAGGAGTAGTTCGCACAGGGCGCCAGAACACCTAAGGCCGTCTCTGAAGACGACCCTATAGGAAAAAAAGTGTTACCAGTAAATGTTAATTCATGTAAACTATTTTTTTAAATAAAAGCTATGATTGAGAAAAATATTTTGTTTGCATATTATTTTCCAACCTGCCCCCCCCCAGTTATGCACATCTGCCCCCAGGCTTGCCACTCTGCCCCAGAAATGCCTTATATCCCTTGCTGGGATGAAATCGTTGACTGTGTAATGTTGCCCAAGCTACATCTCTAGAAGCGCTTAGGCAGCTGCAACACCATGGTTTTCAAGATGGTGCTGTTACCTTCACCATCTCTGAGGCTGTTGGTGTTATGCAAGTATTTTGTGTTGTGAGCTCCAGAATTGTTTCTTTTCCTAAGGTATGATCCCAACACATGAGGGGACAGCCAGGTCTTCGAAGGCAGAAAGTCATCAGGTAGCTGCACCTTGCCTGCCACTTAATCCTTAATGTCATTACATTTCATGCCAAGTAACTGAAAATAGAATGGTCTTGGTGGATTTTAAAACGGGTGAAGATGTAGCAAATTATAAAAGTGAGGACATACTCATTGGCCCACCTCCTGGAAGTCCCAAGCCCTTTAACAGTTTTTAGTGGTGAGCAGGCTGCAGTGGCATCATAGTCCAGCACTAAGCATACAGTAGGACAGTTGTAGAGGTACATACTTGGAGGCAGTAGTGTACTGCCCTTGACCCCTGAATTTTCGATTTTTCATGGCCTTAGGTAATGTGTTTTGACCTGATGTGGGATTTCCTATGTTGTCTGTCATTCTCGCTGCCCCTGCCAACCATTCTTTGAATTAACCCTGCATATCAAACTGGTATGTGCACCTCATGATAAGGCCCCTCCCTTATTTTCAGTTTTAGGATAAAACAATGCAAATAAAAAAGATATGAGTCCAATACCTAATTGAGATGGAAAGGATATAAAAAAGTACATTGTAGGCAATAATGTACGTATGTCGCAGGGAGAGTGTATATGGTGTATATACAAGTGATTTTGCAGGGCTTGACTAATATGTGCCTGTAAAAGTCACACCTCTGTCGAAGAGAGTCCATAACCCTGTTCAAGGCACATCTCTTGTAGTGATGGGAAGTTCGGATCATTAAAGTGAATCAGATCATTTCGACTCGTTCACTGAAATGATCCGATTCATGATCAGAATCTTCGGATCACTCAGTGTGACTCACAGGAGTTACTGTTTTCCAGTAACTCCGTGCAGGCACACTAACGATTGGCCCCGCCCCTTTCATTACTCAATGAATCCTCCCCCCTGCCTACTCCAGTGATGTCAATGAAGGCAGAGAGTCGTTCACTGTAAGATCCGGATCACTGTAAGATCCGGATCATTGTAAGATCCGGATCTTTGAACGACTCTCTGCCTTCATTGGGATTCGAATCAGTCAGATAATATCACCATACTGTTATAAATAAATACATTAATAATCACTGCCCCCAGGATTTACATTCCCCTTTACCTGCAATTGCACCTTAAGCTAACTTTATTAAATTAATTAAACTAACCCTCACCATTAAATTAACCCTAAACACCCCATCAACCATGACTGCCCCTAAAATTAACCATTAACACCCCATCAACCATGACTGCCCCTAAAATTAACCCTTAACACCCCATTAAGCATAACTGCCCCCAAATTAACCCTAAACACCCCATTAAGCATAACTGCCCCAAATTAACCCTAAACACCCCATTAAGCATAACTTCCCCTAAATTAACACTAAAGACCCCATTAACCACAACTGCCCCTAAATTAACCCTAAACACCCCATTAACCATAACTGCCCCTAAATTAACACTAAAGACCCCATCAACCATACCAATTTATTAGGTAATTTATCTGGAGTACATGCAATTAATTTAGGAGCAGTTATGGTTAATGGAGTATTTAGGGTTAATTTCAGGGGCCGTTATGGTTAATGGGGTCTTTAGGGTTAATTTCAGGGGCCGTTATGGTTAATGGGATCTTTACGGTTAATTTCAGGGGCAGTTATGGTTGATGGGGTATAAAGGTTAATTTTATGCTGATGACTGAGGGTTAATTTAATTAATTTAATAAAGTTAACTGTAGGTGCAGTTATAGGTAAAGGGGGGCAAACTCAGGGGAATCTAAATCCTGGGGGCAGTGTGAACATTATTAATGTATTTATTTATAAAAGTATGGTATCAGTAATATTCTCTGTAAGATTCGGATCCTTGTAAGATCCGGATCCCTGTAAGATTCGAATCATTCGAATCTTCGGATCATTCGAATTTTCGGATCATTCAAATCTTCGGATCATTCGAATCTTTGAACGACTCTCTGACTCTAGGATTCATCGTTCCTCTGTGAATTAATGAGCTGTAACCTGACCCCAGAGTCTGTGCCTGAGTGCTCTGCAGATGACTCACAGCTCTAGGATCAGGTTACAGGTGCATGATTCACAGACTGAACCGCTACAAATGTAGTCTACTGAACCGATTCATCCGGATCACTAAAAAGAATCGGATCAAATGAACGATTCGTTCATGATCCGGACATCACTAACCTCTTGTCTGAAAAGCGCAATCTAGGTCACTCTAGTTGTAGTAGCTCACAAGGGTTAGCCTGTCATAATATATATAGTGAAATCAGGAAGTTTTCGGAGGACTTGAGTGTTGACTCTAAGAACCTGAGAAGCAGCGAAACCCAGAGAGTTCCCAGGTATGTATATATCACTACAGAAACAATTGTGTTAACCACATATGTAAAAAATAAAGGTGCTTACCTCCAAATCGGTGAACAGATCTTGGTTATTTTGCAATATCACATACATACAGTGTGATACACTAATTGCATGCTTCCAGTTGTGATAAGGCACACGGCGATAGTTTCTTTTCACAGACATGGTGAAACGGCACAATTTCTCAAGTTGAAAGCTAGATAAAAAATAATGAGCAGTTTTACTTTAAACATAACAATAAAGCTGACAATTCTTATCAGGCTTCATAGTTTAGGTTGTTGACCTACATTAAATGAAGGCAATGATTACAGCAACAAGACACTAAAACTCATGCTGACATAACCCACTTTTTTTTGGCTCATCATCAATTTTTTTGGCTCATCACTACTGATTCGGGCAATACACATTCGCTGCAGTGCTCTATCTCGCCAGGGGTCAGCCGTCAGCATACTTCGCTCCTCATTATGACATTTATTGTGTGGTTGTCGCATGTTCCCGTGGCGCATATGGATCCCACGGGTATCTCATTTGCACTCACTGGATTATGATGCTTTAAGTGTTTGAGAGGGCCTACAGGGTTTGGGTTTGGATTTGGATGGTTGGAGGGGTGAATTTTTTTTGTTCTGCGCAGTGTGGGATTTTGATGCTAAGGTGTCGCTAAAGGACCGGAGCCGTTTTTGCTATGTCTTTCTTCAACTGTAATTTCTCTCTTATCAATTAGTGCACCTACACAAATCATATATTGTTTTTTTTCAGCACAAGAAGGGCTTTCATTTGAAACCATATTAAACTGGGTAGTACATTGTTTTGTTTGAAATAAACTGGAAAAAGTGGGGGGGAAATGAAAAAAACACATTGAACCAATGGGAAAAAATTATCCAAAATATATTCATTAACTTGTCCAGGATTTTCATCTATTTTGACCAGTATAGGGCAAATATTGCAAGGCATGCATCACATTCTTAAAATGTAATTTTTTAAACATGACAACCCACACCGAAGTGTGAGAAACTCCGAAATACGACCAGTAACTCCAGCCAATAAAGGAAGCCCAGCAAGTAGGGATGTCAACACACGGGTGAGATGACCGAAACAGATGGGGTGGAGTTAAGCCAGACCCAGGTCCCGCATACGAAGCGAGGATAGAAACATTGACCACGGGAGCCACCGAAGGGTATTCCGATATTCCTCCCCTTTGGCGGAAGCAACTAAGTCTTCCATCTGGAAGATTGTGTTCACCCTGGAGACCCAGGCCCCTATGGGAGGCGGACCCGGGGTCTTCCAAAAACGGGGAATAATTGATTTAGCCGCCTGGATAAGGTGGAAGGCTAAGGACCGTTTATAGGAGCCGTAGGAAGAGCGGGTGTGATGAAAAGGAAAGCCGCAGGAGAGGGGACGAAGTCGGGATCAGCAATTTCCCTGACCACCGCCCCCACCGTATCCCAGAATGGCCTGATGTCCCTACATTCCCACCAAAGGTGAATATAAGAGCCAACATCTACGCCACATCTCCGACATAGAGGACAGACCTGAGGTATGTAATGGTGAAGGTCCTGGGGGACCTTATACCAACGGGAGAGTAACTTGTAGGAGCACTCTTGTATCTTGCTCGAAATAGAGCCTTTATGCGTCAGCACTAGGATCTTATCCCATTCAGAATCAGAAAAGGGGACGGGCAGGGAAAGATCTCTCTCCCACAAACTAAGGAAAAACGGCTTAGTCTTACAATGTTCATCAACCAGTATATTGTAGATTTGCGAAAGAAGGTGTGAAGGTTCGTGAGGAGCAATGCAGAGGTTCTCGAAATGGGAGAGAGGTCTGGTGAGGTGTGCGTTCGGCAGAAGTGAGGAAATGTAATGCTTAAGTTGGTGATGTAAGAAAACGTAGGGAAAGGAGGACGGGGCCTGCCTCAGGAGGTCCCTAAGGGGCCGAAATTGAGAACCTTGAAGAAATTGATAAAGGCGTATGTGCTTAGTACGAAGTTGTATGCAGAAACTCCGGAGGCCTGCCTGAATATTGCGGTCAATAGCCGGATTATGCGAGAGGGGAAGGAGGGGACTGGGGCACGTCGAAATGAGGTGGCGGGAGGACAGCCGTTTAAAGACACGTAAGGTAGCCGTGATAGTGGGGTGAGAAGGTACCGTCAAAGTGCGATAACGGTCTGGGAGCCACGGCACAGCCGAGATGTGATGCGCCAGGAAAGAATTCTCCAGGGGCACCCAAAGCTTCGGGACCTCCAAGGACCACTCCACTATGCGGCGTAAGTGAGCCGCCATCCAGTACCACTCCACACATGGAACCCCCAAACCCCCCCTGTGTTTGGGCCGGATCAGATGAACGAGGGCCAACCGGGGGTTCAGAGTCCCCCAAATGTATCTACGAAATACACTCTGGCAGGTCTTGAAATACGCCCTGGGGAAAGAGATCGGCAGGCATTGTAGCAAATACAGAAATCTGGGCAAGATGTTCATTTTCAAGACTCCTATGCGGCCAAACCAAGAGATGTGCGGAACCGACCATTTACGGAGATCCGTAATCACAGAGGAAAGCAAGGCATCAAAGTTCAGCTGGCGGAGTCGGGACAAATTCGAAGGTAGCATCAAACCCAGATATTGAATGGCCACCAGCTGCCACTTAAAGGGGAAAGCAGGCGCAAGGCTCTCCCTAAGCGGGTCCTGAACATTAATGCCCAGAATTTCGGATTTCTGTAAGTTAATTTTGTAATTCGAGAGCGTCTGAAAGCAGTCGAGCTCCGCTACAATCTGTGGAAGAGAGGAGTGTGGCTGCGTGATCATGCAGAGCATGTCATCAGCGTAGATGGCAAGTTTGTGGACATGGTTGGCGATGGAGATGCCAGTGATATTGGCGTTCTCCCGCAGGGCACAGGCAAGGGGCTCCATGGTCAGAATGAATAGCAACGGGGACAAGGGACAGCCCTGTCTCGTACCGTTGCGAATATGGAGGGTATCGGAGAGGATACCATTAACCTTGATTCGGGCTGTGGGATTAGAATATAAGGCTTTGATAAGGTTAAGAAAATTCCCGGACAGGCCAATAGCATCCAACGTCTGAAAGAGGAAAGGCCAAGCAACTCTATCAAAGGCCTTCTCGGCGTCCATAGATACCAGGGCATAGGGAAGCTTGTGGGCGTGGGCGTAGGTCATCAAGTTCAACACCCTAATGGTGTTATCCCTGGCCTCCCTCCCGGGGACAAAGCCGACCTGATCCCCGTGAATCAGGCCCGGTATGTACCGTTGGAAACGAAGCGCCATCACCTTGGCAAGTAATTTGAGATCCGTATTTATCAGGGAGATGGGACGATAGTTGGCACAGCAGTCCGCATCTCTAACCGGCTTGGGAATAACGACAATATGTGCTAAATTAGTGTGTGGATCAGGGGTGCGGCCGCTAGCAAGCTGATTAAATAAATTCGCCAAAGGAGTACCCAGGACCGGGTCTGGACCCGGACTTTTGCCCGTAGGGGTGAGTTTCAGCGCTTCCTTGACTTCATCGCACGTTATCTGGGAGTTCAATACAGCTAAGGCCTCGGCATCTAAACGCCGAGGCAAGTATTTATGAAGATACTCCTTCATCATAGCCAAGTGACGAGACTCAGCCAAGTCTGGCGGCGGCAAATTGTATAGGGCACTATAGAAATCACGAAAACAGCGGGCAATCTCGTGAGATTCAAACCGGAGTGGACCCTTGGGATCACGAATTTTAGGGATAAACGAGGCTGACCTCTTAGCTTTAAGAGCCCGAGCCAACAGTTTGCCCGGCTTGTCGCCCAGCTCATAAAAATGCTTCCTAGTCAATAAATAAGACCTCTTCACCCTACTATCCAGGAGAGAGGCCAGTTGTTCCCGAGCAGACTGCAATTGCAACAACAGAGACACGTCTAACGTAGCTTTATGCGATTGCTCCAGTCGGTGGATACGGTCAGTCAGGGCTGTAATGTCAGCTAACCGAAGCTTCTTAAGTGTGGCACCCAGATTTATAAGGTGACCCCTAATAAAGGCTTTATGCGCCTCCCAAACCGTGGGAAAGGGAACCTCGTCCGAATCATTATCCTTAAAATAGTTGGTAAGGTGGTCCGAAAGGTCCGCTAATGATGAGGGATTGTCAAGCAAATTTTCATTAAGCCGCCAGCACCAGGGTTTGCGGGAGGACTGAGACAATTTAAGAGAGAGAAGGGCCGGGGCATGGTCACTAAACGAGCGGATGCCAATGTCAGTCGAATGTAAGTGCAATAAATGATGATGGGAGAGAAAAAGCAAGGTCTATACGGGTATAACGATTATGAACCGCAGAGTAGAACGTGTAATCCTTCCCCTGAGGATCTTGCGAGCGCCAGACTTCCACCAATTGACAAGCATGCAGGGCTCTCCTCACTTTCTTAATGTGTTTAAAGGGTATATGAGAGGATTGTGCAGAGGAATCCCTAAGAGGGTCAAGGGTCATATTAAAATCCCCCCCATAGAATGCTATACCCTCCTGAAAGTCTGCGAATTTAGACAACATACGAAAGAGGAATAGATGTTGCCCACGGTTGGGCGCATAAACATTGCCAAGAGTAATTTTGCGATTACCGACGAAACCCTTCAGGAATATGGCCCTACCGTCTGCATCCCTCCAGATATCCAGCAGGCGAAAGGAAAGCGATTTGTGAAGCACGATAGCCACTCCTTTGGTCTTAGAGTCAGATGAGCTAGAGAAGAACACCTGAGTGTAACGGTGGTCTGTAAGTTTAAATTCCCGTGAAGACCTGAAATGGGTCTCTTGTAAGAACGCGAAATGCGTCTTGGATAAATGAAGATTGTGAAGCAATTTAGATCTTTGCTGGGGCTTATTGAGGCCTCGTACATTGAGAGAGGCAAAGTTAACTAAGTCAGGACCCATCTATGGAGATCTGGAGAGAGCAGAGGAGGCCGGCGAAAACCGAGCAGTGTACAAACCGAAAAAATAAGACAAGTAAAACCAAAATTTCCAAACGAGAACATTTAGAGTCAAAAGTAGGCACAACACGAGCCACCAGAGACCCTGGATGCCGAAGCACCGAGTAATGAGCCCAACGACCAGACAGAAGGTCAGCAACCTGCACTCCACTCCGACAGGAGAAGGAGACAGGACGGCTCCGGGGGGTGTAGAAGTGAACCATAACAGCGGAAACTCCTACAGTCTGTGTAGGTGGAACAAGCGTGGAATAAAGTGACAGACAGTACCAATAGTGAGTCATAACAGATTGAGAGGCACACCCGGCCCTGATAGCACACAAAGGGCATGACTACAGGAACCCGGCGCAGCAGGAGAATGTAGGAACGAACTCATGAAGAAAATGTGTGCGAGAAAGGACTACAAAGGCCATGCGCGATAGGCACCACAACCATGTGTATATGAAAGTAGAAGGGCATGCATACGTGCGTATGCGAGTGTGTGCGAGTGTGTGCGAGTGCGGACGAGATTGCATGAAAAAACGAACGGGTGCGAGCGTACAAAACAAAATATAATAAAACAAAATAAATTCAAAAACGAGTCGATCCGTAGCGGTAAACAAAACAGAAAAACAGAAAACCGTATCGGGAAGCCTACCCCGCCAAAGGATAAGAGCGTAGAGGGCAAAAAGGACAAACTGCCGGCGCCCCAAGCGCGGCCGCAGAAAAGAGACCACAAAACCAGCAGCTAGGTGCCTCTGCCCGCAGCAAACAAACGGGCAGGAACCGGCCAGAGGACGCACCTGTCGGCGGGAGCTATAACCCCACCTGCCCCCCACACCCGCAGTCCCACTCACGGTCCGCGACAAGTCCCCAGAGAGGCCCAATGAGGCCGAGAGAGGTTCATCGAAATGGACGGCTGAAACGATGAGCTGAAGTGACAGAGGACCTCCACCGCCCGGCGTACGCAGAAGAACGAGGGTACCGCAGCTCACAGGTGTAGACTTCCAACAGGTAGGGCAAACAACAAATCTCCTCCGAGGAGTAACACGGGAAGTCGAAGACGATCAGGAGAAGCTCAGCAAGTAGATGGGAAACTGCACATCGGAGGAGCAGGAACGGTGTCATCAGGGCAGGGCGTCGTCCGGGCGTCGTCGGCGCTTTGGTCGCTGAGGTCTCGGGGACCACTCCCTGGCGGGGTCCGAGAGGCTGGCGGGCGGAGTGAAGGAGTACTCCCACGCCGGTACCTCACAGTGCGGAAGGCCCAAAGCTTCGGTGAGAGGCAGAACATCTTCGGGCTGGCGTACCACGTGCATTGTAGAGCCCCTCTGTACGAGCAGGGCGAAGGGGAAGCCCCACTGATAGGGGATGTTCGCTGCGCGGAGAGCCTTGGTAAGTGGCTGGAGCGCACGTCGGTTCTGCAACAAGTCCTGAAAAACAGAAATGGCGTGGGAGTCCCACGTAAAAGTAGGTCGAGCTCGGAACGCCCGCACAATGTCCTCCTTCAAAGGGAAATCCTGCAGACAACAAACCACATCACGTGGAGGTAGCGAGTCAGAAGGCCTCTGTCTGAGGGCCCTATGTACTCTATCAAATCCGACAGGTGCGTCAGCATCTCGGTTCAGAATCTTATTAAAAAGGGCCCGAAGAGTGTTAGGGGGATCTTCATGCGCCACTGACTCAGGCAATCCCCGAACCCGAAGGTTGTTTCTGCGGCCCCTATTGTCGAGATCCTCCAACTTGCGAGACAAGTGGCGGATGAGATTTGACTGCTCTCGGAGATGGAAGGTCAGGGAGTCTACTGTTGCATGCACTCGTGGTTGGTCGTCCTCAAGCGTCGCCACGCGCTCGCCAATATGGCGGATATCTGATTGAATCGCGGTAAGGCTTGAGCGGATCCCTTTGGTCGCTTGGTCAACAATCTCGGCGATGTCCGCTTTAGTCGGAAGTAAGTCGAGCCTCTCTTTCCAGGAATGATCAGCCGGACCTGGAGAAGGCAGCCGCGGTCTCCGGGCACTCACACCAGTTGCCTCACTGTCTAGGCTTGCGGATGGAGATGGCGGCCTATGCTCAGAATCCCGCGAATCTCAGTCCGGGGAGGCGGCAAAGTAGGAGCGTACCGAGGCAAGTGAACCCCTTTCTCTTGACCCCGAAGCCTTCGGGGTGGAATGCGGCTTATTTGTTTTGCCCATCTTGCGTGTAGAAGCAGAATAGAAGCTTTATTACGGGCCGGGTGTACCAGAGCTCCGGACTCACGCATCCATCTTGTCCGCGAGCAGACCACGCCCCCTCAACTAGGGTCATTTTGACACTTTTCAAACAGGGATTTAATTGCCAATTGCTGCCAAATTTTGAGGTATTTTTATTTTTAATATATATTGTTTTTCTGCATATGTTGCTTTAGATTTCATATTATATTTTGTATAGAATATGTGCAACTGCAGAAAAAAACACCAAATTGTGTTCACCAACATCTCCGGGTTCCAACAAGGCCTCACATGCATGATTCATGCATTTTTTGAGGAAGCTATGAGGGCAAAACTGGAACATGCACATTTTAGTTTTCAAATTTGGAATTTTCAGAAATTGGTTTACCGGTCCCATATCCCATTTGGGACATTTTGGAAGCCCCCCCACTGTAAATCACCCCATAAAAGTATATATTTATGAACAGCAGACAAGTCAAGGTATTCAACTAGGGTAATTTTGACAGTTTTCAGGCAGCCATTTCTTCACTGATGTCTGCCAAAGTTCACGGAAAATGTATTTTATTGCGTTTTTAACGCATACATTTCAATGTTGCATTGAATTTCTTGCACACCATATGTGCAACATTGGAAGAAAACATCACATTTTGTTCACCAACATACCCTGATTCCAACAAGGCCTCACATGCATGGTTCATGCATTTTTTGAGGAAGCTATGAGGCCAAAACTGGAACATGCGCAATTTTTTAGAAATTGGTTTGCTGGGCCCATATCCCACTTGGGACATAAGGGTAATTATGACAGTTTTCAGGCTTGTTAGTGACGAGTTTAGGCCACTGACATTGACCAGGGAGGCCGGTCAATAATCAGTGACTTAAAATGTCACCGACAAGTGATCAGGTAATAATTATGTATTTTTTTTAAGTAATATTTTTTTTCCACAATTACCCTAGATGACCCTCTCTCTTTCTAAGGGTCATCCAGGGGCTACCATAATTGGCCAGGAGTGATCTGATCATCATCAGGCGACTTACTAAACTCACAGCATTTGACCTGGAAGAGCCCTGGACTTTCAGGTCAGTGCTGTTATTTTTTTTTGATAATTTTTTTTTGACTCTTTCAATGCTGATGCTCCATTGGAGCACAGCATTGACTGATATTTAGTCCCCACAAGCTTGTGGGAACAAATGTTAACCCCTGCAATGCCGCAATTGTGTCATACGCATTGCGGCATTGAAGGAGTGAACCCTGCACTGTTGCTCTCATGGAGCGATCAGGCAGCAGGGGAGGGTTGGGGCTGGTCTCCACACTCATGTGGACACCGAAGAACCCTCTCCCCCTGAAGCTGTCTCTGGCAGCTGGGACGCAATTGCTGGTCTATAGACCAGCGATTGAAGGGAGTCTCTTTGATCACTCCTGTAGGCTTCCATGCCTACAGGAGTGATCAAAGGGCTTGTGGGGCTCGTTTTTGCTGTTGCTGGTCTGCCTGGCTTCCTGCTTCCAGACAGACCAGCAGCAGAGCCCTGTACAAAACGGGTATTAACCCCTAAAATGTCACGGCATTGAAGGGGTTAACGCTGCACTGTCGCTCTCAGGGAGCGATCAGGCAGTAGGGGGATGTTGTGTCAGGAGGTGGGGACCTTAAGTTATATATAAATATCTATCTATCTATCTAGCTATCTATATATATATATATATATATATATATATAGTATCTCACAAAAGTGAGTACACCCCTCACATTTTTTGTAAATATTTTATTATTATATTTTCTTATGACAAAACTGAAGAAATGACACTCTGCTACAATGTAAAAGTAGTGAGTGTACAGCTGTTCTCTTAAAAATAACAACACACAGCCATTAATGTCTAAACCTTGGCAACAAAAGTGAGTACACCCCTAAGTGGAAATGTCCAAATTGGGCCCAAAGTTTCAATATTTTGTGTGGCCACTGTTATTTTCCAGCACTGCCTTAACCCTCTTGGGCATGGAGTTCACCAGAGCTTCACAGGCTGCCACTGGAGTCCTCTTCCTCCTCCATGACGTCATCACAGAGCTGTTCCCCCACCTTCCGTTTGAGGATGCCCCACAGATGCTCAATAGGGGTTAGGTCTGGAGACATGGCCAGTCCATCACCTTTACCCTCAGCTTCTTTAGCAAGGCAGTGGTCGTCTTGGAGGTGTATTTGGGGTCGTTATCATTTTGGAATACTGCCCTGCGGCCCAGTCTCCGAGGGGAGGGGATCATGCTCTGCTTCAGTATGTCACAGTACATGTTGGCATTAATGGTTTCCTGCATGAACCATGAATGCCAACATGTACTCATGCATGCCCAGACCATGACACTTCCACCATGCTTGACTGTAGGCAAGACAGACTTGTCTTTGTACTCCTCAACTGGTTGCCACCACACATGTTTGACACCATCTGAACCAAATAAGTTTATCTTGGTCTCATCGAACCACAGGACATTGTTCCAGTAATCCACGTCCTTACTCTGCTTGTCTTCAGCAAACTGTTTGCAGGCTTTCTTGTGTATCATTAGAAGAGTCTTCCTCTGGGACCATGCAGACCAATTTGATGCAGTGTGTGGCTTATGGTCTGAGCACTGACAGGCTGACCCCCGACCCCTTCAACCTCTGTAGCAATGCTGGCAGCACTCATACGTCTATTTCCCAAGGACAACCTCTGGATATGATGCTGAGCACGTACATTCAACTTCTTTGATCAACCATGGCGAGGCCTGTTCTGAGTGGAACCTGTCCTGTGAAACCGCTGTATGGTCTTGCCCACCGTGCTGCAGCTCAGTTTCAGAGTCTTGGCAGTCTTCTAATAGCCTAGGCCATCTTTATGTAGAGCAACAATTATTTTTTTCAGATCCTCAGAGTTCTTTGCCATGAGGTGCCATGTTGAACTTCCAGTGACCAGTATGAGAGAGTGTGAGAGCGAAAACACAAATTTAACACGCTTGCCTCCCCATTCACACCTGAGACCTTGTAACACTAATGAGTCACATGACAACAGGGAGGTTTTGTTTTTCTGACAATTAAATACACTAATCTGTTGAAGTACTTGCTTGATATCACAAATGTACACCTTCTGTGCGACAACTACAGGTTGTAAGTAAACATCCACAAGCTCTGAAAAAACGATTTCAGAAGTGATTGGCCTCCGAGGGAGTCCACCATAAACTTGTGGTGCTTTGCCAAAATGTGAATATGATATACAGTATGCCCAGATCAAGAATAGTACAAAGCTGTTTTGGAACACTTTATTGGGATTAAATTTAAGTCTCCTATAGTTGTCAATGTCAGAGGGGTGCCATAAGGCCTCCTTAACATAATATGACCAGTTCATCAAAACTTTGTCCCCCTTTTCTGCTTTTTTGATACGTATATTAGGTGTTATCAGCCAATACCGCCTGAATCTCTCACCTAGTAGGATTACCATAAGGTTTAATTCCCTTCAAACTATGTGTTGTGGTTGGGTCAGTGGAGCGTTGCGCAGAGATTACAAAAAGAAAAGCCACAAACTTTCCTGGGGTTCGAAGCAGGCAGTGGTTTTTAACGAAGCAAATAGCAGTTTGACAGGAGGTCCTGCACCCCGACTGGGTACACCCGCCAAACTTTGCTTCCTTCCAGAGACTTTGGTGATTAACCCTCTCAGTGCTAGACAGAACTAGCACTAGAGAGGTGAAGTGGGAGTTTGTCTAAATGGAGCCGTGTTGCTGCTGTAGCTAACAGAAATCTATAAGTGATTATAGCCCACCCCAAGCATCAGACAGAACCAATTGTGAAAACACACAGCCTTATATACAAACTCTATCAGATAAGGAGATAACCCCATCACCACAAACAATACCATGCCCAGACAGCCCGGCGCCACAATCAGGCCAACAGGCACAGCAATGCCTATATGACCCTAAATGTGTTGTTTTCGAGGGAATCCCAAGGGAGCAGCAGCAATCCCGGGTTATTTGATGGCTAGCCCGGGGGCCCTAGATGATTAAGTCCAAAACACGACTTGATACGTGGACCGTACCCCGAGCATTGACCAATGGCGCCGCGTCACCATCCGCAAGACGCGCCCTGTGCAGATAGGCAGACATGCACTCGCTATTCGGGAGGTGCACATCGGTTCGATTCGGCCCCAGGCTGCCACGGAGGGGATGGTGCAGTGTGAGTGGTAGATGGAGGACTTCCCAGGAAGGTAGGAGTCAAGCCAGGACACTATGTGCTAACTTAATGAGATTCTCCTCTACCACCTTCTGCTATTACCTAAATAGAACAAAGCTTTAGGTCTCAGCAAAAGTAACAACATTTTTGTTTTTTTTCCTGTAAACCCTCCAAAGTAGAAAGCAAACATAAATCTTTAAATTCCAGACAAGGTATTGCAACTTTATCAGCGATCTAAACATTAGCAGCTTCTGTGATATCAGAATCTACAAACCTTCCTGCCTGGACTGTGCTGAGGCTTCCTGCTGTCACCCACCGCGGCGCACCACTGACTGTGGTGGTGGGAGCATGAGGCCTCTGTCTCGTTCCCGATACTGGCACTTGATGCTGAGCACCAGAATATTGGGTCATATCCCGTCGCTCAGCAGTGAAGCCATTTTGCACTGCGACGGAGCAGTGAGACAGAGACCTCACGCTCCCACCACAAGAAATCAACAATAAGAAAAGGGGTGGGTAGATAATGATACAGGGGAGAGATAGACCGTGAGAAATAGTGGAGAGGTGGACAGTGAGAAAAGGGGAGAGGTAATAAGAACATGGAAATAATACCGTATTTGCTTGATTATAAGAAGACCCCCCCAAAATCTGAATATTAATTTATGAAAAAAGAAAAAGCCTGAATATAAGACGACCCTATAGGAAAAAGTTTTACCGGTAAATGTTAATTCATGTAAACTATGTGAACAATTTTTTTTTTAATAAAACCTATGATTGAGAAAAATATTTTGTTTTAATTTCCTTTTTTTCCAACCTGCCCCCAGTTATGCACATCTGCCCCCAGGCTTGCAAATCTGCCCCAGAAATGCTTTATACCCCCTATATGCCACTGTGCCCCATGATATGCCTTTTAACCCTCTAAATTCCACTGTGCCCCATGATATGCCTTTTAACCCTCTATATGCCACTGTGCCCCATGATATGCCTTATACCCCTATATGCCACTCTGGCCCTTAGGTAGGGCACATGGCAGGGAGCCCTCCGGAAGGGCACACATAGTCAGGCAATCCAGGTCAATACCAGGAGATGACAGGAACAAGAGCCAAATCAGAAGCCGAGAGCAAGGTCAGGACAAGCCAGGTCAAAACGGGTAGAATTCAACAGAGAACTGCTAGGAACAGCACGGGGCCAGGAAGGAGAAAAACAGCAAAGCTGAATAAACCACAATGCAAAGGCCCAGACTGAATGGCAGAGCAGGTATATAAGGGGAGGGCTACACGGTAACATGGCTCAGCTGATTAGTAATTGGTGCTCTAGAAGGGTGGCCACTAGTGGCTACAGATAGGCATGCAGTAAGTATAGTTATCACATAGTCCAGACTCGCAGGGTGGAACCCTGACAAAGATAAGATATTAATAACTTGTGTAATCAACTTACTATCACATATGTGGAATATGTCTTATTATATCATTGGCTAACAAATTTCACACCGGTTAACGATAGCAGTTATCATATAATGAATAGAGTAAGAAAGTGATACAGAAGGAATAAGGAAAATTCCAAAGAAGGGTTTCAAGTGTGGTAGATTTGTTTGGGTACATTATAACCAGAAAGAGGGAAATGTTAAAAAAAATAACAAACATGGCTACAATGTAAAAAGAAGGCTGGTGTTTAGGGTGTAAATGGTCATGAATGGGTTTAAGGTTTACAATTAATTATGCAAAAAACCTTGTGGGTCACAGTTTCGCTTTATGTATAAATGCAGGAAACTTACCAGTTTTTACCACAAGACTGATGAATCATATAAACATAAATCGCTGGCCATAGGTCCTCAAAGGGCTGTATGTCAAAATAGTATCTAAAAGACAACAGGAAATAATATCACAAATATAACATTCATCTTTGTAGCTGTAAAGATTTACAGAGCACTATAAAATATATATTTATCTTAATACTGCAATAAATATTTAACCAGAGGTTATCTTCCGCTACTGCCTTTTTATTAAGGCATGGCTGCAACTGCCATTAAAATGTTTCTTTCACTAGTGGTCTATTGTGTTTCATGGTGTTAAGACAGATATATCCAATATATGCTTAGTGATAGATCACTAAGTGGCCATAAGGTTTTATGTATAATTATGCTTTCTGATACAAATTAATGAGATATTTTCTGCTGTTTCTATAGGCATTTTTTTTAGGGCTGAGTTTGAGATAATGGAAAAGGTGGGCATCGAGGGAGGGAAGAGGGGTGGGGGGATTTTGAACAAAGAGAGGGAATGTCCCTTGGAAAGAGGGACACTTGGTTGGTATGTATCATGAATTATTGCAAACCTCATTTAGTTATGTACTGATAATACATTTCACACTGCATTATTTATATATAATAATAATGAATAGAAACAGAAGGGCTTCCTTGGTCACTTGCGCCTACAATATAATGATACACAAGGTATAAATACTTGAGTCAGATAATGATGGATAAGGGATATAGTAAAAATGGCAAAAAGATCTGGTCACTAAAGGAAGGAAAACCTCTGGGCATGCTGAGGTTAAGCATATAAGTAAGGTTAAACATTTAAGTAATCGTAATGAACAAAACATCAGGCAAATATAACATATTTAATATAAAGACTCACACTTCAATCTCTTTACAAAGATGTGTTGGAAGGGTACAGTTTATTAGGTTCTGACACTCTTCTGAGGTGCAGATGCTGTGATATGACAATTTCTCCATTGTAACACGGTAAATGCACTCCGAATGACGTATTCTGTGGTACATCTAAAGGGAGAAAAAGGGAGACATCAAATCATGTGACAGGCTGATGGGTTAAATCGTGTTTTGTTTTGTTATGAAATCAAGGATTCCACTTACAAAAAATTCATTTTCCTTACTTATTCATTGGCAGGAGTTACTTTTCTCCTAGCCGGACAGAGCAAAAAAAATCCCGGTAAAGTCCTATCCTTTCCCTCCACTTTCACGTGTAATAGCAAAGACATACCAGAAATTTTCTTGCTCCGAGTTCCACAATGAGTCTGAGAAACACCATCCTTTGTTGTGAAAATATGGATCACTTGGGGCTACTGATCACCCACCCTTACCTGTTGAGAGTATCCACTGCAAGTTTGACTTGTCTTGAGACAACTAGAAAGGAAATAATGTGATCCCTAGATGTCTGAGATGGGATACTATAATAACCAAGGCCTTCGTAAAGATCCTGGAGGCAGAAGACACTCCAAATGGCAGAGCTTGAAAACAGAAATTAATTATTTCATTGGGGCTTGAGATTGCTACCTGGAATAAGTGTTGATAATTTGGATGCAAAGGAAAATGTATGCATGCACCCATCAAGTATATTTAAAGCGATGAATGCACTGGGAAAGAGAATGTCCAAAGATGATCGAATATTCTCCATTTTGAATTTTGTCAGACTGTCAGGCTGTGATAATTCCCTTTATTACAGGTAACCCATACAGTGACAGAGAGCTAAAAATACTGCTCTAGAACTTCAATACCTATTTCTCCTGAATTCCTGGACCATAGAAAGTAGGGCTTGTCTCCTTGACATTTGTGCTGACAATCTTGACCCCAGGAATCTGGGATTGGGGTCTGGAAAGGAATCCTATAACCCTGGGCAATGATGTTTAAACCCAGCAGTCAAAACTTATACTTTGCCAACTTTGTAAAAAAAGGTGTTAAATGACCCAATACTTTGAGAAACTTTGCGTCAAAGTTTATGGGGAGGATGGCTTGTCTCCCCACCTTCTTTGTGCAGATCAGCACTAAACCTAAAATGTATTTGCTTGGAAAGCAAAAACTACACCAGTAGTTCTTCCCAGTAATGGCTCTAGCTCAGTACCAAAGCATTCGTTGTTTGCAAATGGCATATAGTCTACTCTTAGACACATTGTCTGCCATACAGTCCACGTAGCAAGAATAGACAATGCTGCAGCTTGAGCTGTCATCTTCCAATTTTCCATAGTTATTAAATAAATAATCTACTGCTAAGAATAAGGCAGATACATTTTTAGAAATACTCCTCCACTTGTTGAAGCCAGAATTTAACAGAATGATCCACTGAGTCATTACAAGGCTTAAAATGGCTAAGGAAGTCTCAAAGGAACTACATAAGGCTCCTTCTGCCTTCCAATCCATGGGAGTGCCATTGCAACATTACGCTCCATGTCTGCATCATGAAAGAAGGAGTTAAATATTCGCTTCTTTATATGAAGTTTATTTGATACATATATATGTGTGAGCTCTGCTGTACATTCATGTATGTAGAGTAGCAAATATTGTTTGAGCAGAACACCACCTTTAATGTGTTTTGAAATAAACACCATATTAGGAATATGGTTACTGTACAATATGTAAAATATGTCACAAGTTTAAAATATATTCATATCGAAATGCTTACTTACATTTGCACAGTGTAAGGCCAAAGCACAGAAAACTGCAAACATTTTGAAGTTATTCTCATCAGTTTTTGAAAAGGCACTTCCACTTAGTTTATTAATCATTTGTACAACGCCTATGATGCTCCCTCGGATTACAATGGGCATGCACAAAATGTTCCTCGTTGTATAACCAGTATAAAGGTCTACTTCCCTGCAAAGAAGTAAAACGTCAGATACTATGTAAATTTCTCATAACAACAAAACAAACAAAAATCTACATGGTGTTAATTTGTTCCGTGTTTTATTGCAAGTATGTTATATAATTTGGCTGGGGAAATCATTGGACATCTGGGCCCACATAAACCTTGTCTGGAGTAAATGGTGGTTAAAACAATAGTTTCTCTAGTAATATATATAGTAATGTATAGATTCAACTCCTTAATATCCACAAATATTGATTATAGGGCCAAATTTAAGACCCATCTCCCAACACAAAATTCTGAATAATGAACACTAACCACTCAAAGTCATATTATGTTTAATGTGTGTGATGTATTATCACCATGCACTGTTTTCTCTCAAAACCACAGCATGTTTAACCAGATCAAAGTTGAACATGAAAACATTACAACAACGCAAACCATAGCACAGCCAATTATTGCAAAACAGAGCGGATAAGTAACATTAGAGCTTGACCCTGTACGAGCAACCGAAACACAGTTGCACCTTTCTCTGTTTACATTGTTGATGTGATTTGCTATTTGATTAGACATTGCCACGTTGTTACAAGGATGTTTTGGGAAAAGTCATATTGATATCCAATATTTGTTTCATATAGTTACACACTGTTGAAGCTAATGAAACATGCACATATAAGGTATGGGATCAAGCTATGTATAATTCATATATAATTGCAAACTTAAAAGGGGTAGGATAAAAGCGCTAAAAGCAACAACAACAAAAAACAAGAGAAAAAAAAAAAAAAAGTCCTTTTTAAAACAAAGTTATTATAGATGATGATGTAGCAGCAGAACCACTTGCCAAGGTTTCCTCTTCTTGGCTTAGACAGGTAGAGTAGTTCACAAGGGGGTTAGTGGCTGCGCTCTCACGGATGTGTATGAGATATATAAAAGAAAGAAAAACACAATAGTGCAATATGTCTCAAAGCTTATTTTTGTTTGAAATGAAGGCCACAAAGGGCTACTCACATTTGGTAGGGGCTTCTTCAGTTAGCCCCAAAGTATACGCTTGGGCGATATAATCCTCGCCTTAAAGATTTCTTTGGCAGCACTATGTAATATGGGCTTCTTCAGTTAGCCCCAAGATGTGCATTTAGGTGGTATAATCCTTGCCTTGGAATTTCTTTAGCCTCAGCCTTTGAAGCAGTCTGGAGTGTCCACAGTTCCTTTTTGGTGAGCAATGATAGAGTTGCTCACTCCTCAGCGCATAGGTGGTAAAATCCCCACCAAGGATATAGTTGTGGCTGACAAGATATTTTGTCTTATAAATTAAAAAAGGTCCAGGAGCAAGATAAAAAAGTTTTTAAAAAAACTTATTTATTTTAAACTTTTGGTAATAAAAAACAATAAAAACCAACAAAGGGTTAATATAAAATAATACACAAACGCGTTTCGCCTAGCACAGGCTTCCTCAGAGTGTATAGAAAAGCTCCTGATACATTGAATGTTTTTATGCAGTTTGAAATGTCTAAAATGGTGCCAAATTACGTCATCAACAAGGGGTGTGGCTTATCACAATTTTTTTTTTTTTTTTTTTTTAAATAAAACAAGCATAATTGGAACATTACAGAAAGAGGTGCATGTCAAAATCTATATTTAACCCTTCAGGGGTTAGGGTTTTTAAACAATATATCCAATACAATTCAGTCTTTCCTAAAATCTTCACAATATCCCCTCCTCTCCAGGGTATGGATATTTTTTTTATAGCAGTAAATTTTAGTAACTTTGGATCTTTATTATGATTTAAAAAATGTTTAGAGACGCTATGGGTGACAATTCCATTTCTAATATTGCGACAATGTTCTGATATTCTAACTTTTAGACATCTTGTCGTCATACCTACATACTGTAAGCCACAAGGGCATTCTAGTAGATAGATTACATTTTTAGAATTACAGGTAATGCATTCTTGTATTTTATATTCTTTATTTGTGATATTTGATTTAAACATTATTTGTTTTCTTTGCGTGTCAGTAGTTAATCTACATGCTAAACATGAATTGCATTTATAAAAACCTTTGTCATTATTAAAAAACATCCCTTTCGTATCCGTATGTTTGCGTGTAAAATTCTTTGTTAATAACATTTTTAAATTAGGTGCACCTCTAAAAACAATTTTTGGGTTATCTGGGAGTATTTTTCTTAAGATGTCATCCTCTTTTAGAATATTCCAATTTTTTTTAATAATTCTTTTAAAAATGTTATTCTTATTATTAAAATCAGTTACTATGGGTAGGATAAAGTTTGTATTTGTTTTATCTGGCTTTTCTTTATACTTTATTAAATCTTTTCTTTCCAGGTTTTCTATGCTAGCTATTGTGTGTTGAATTTTCTGTGCATTGTAGTTTTTTTCTAAAAATTTGTTTTTTAAAAAATCCGCTTGTGCTTTAAAAACAGGGGTCTCTGTGCAATTCCTTCTAATTCGTAGCATTTGGCTCTTGGGTATTCCTTCCAACCAAGGACCATAGTGGCAGCTAGATTGTTCAATATAAGTATTTGTGCATACTTTTTTAAAATGAGTTTTTGTTTTAATTTTATTATCCTCTATATAAATATCTAAATCTAAAAAATTAACACTGTCTTGACTAAAATTAGAGGTTAAGATTATTCCCCTATTATTGTTATTTAAAAATTTTAAGAAATCATTAAGATCTGGTACAGAGCCTCCCCAAATAAAAAACACATCGTCGATGTATCTGCTATAGGTGACCAAGTTTGCACTCCACTTGTTATTGGTCCAGATTACGTCATTTTCCCAGTCCGCCATGAACAAATTGGCGTAACTGGGCGCAAACTTGGTTCCCATAGCAGTACCTGTTAATTGAAGATAAAAAGAGTCATCGAACCAGAAATAATTATTTTCCAAAATTAACCTAATGGCTTCTATTAGAAAATCTATAAAAATAGGAGGAAAATTTCCATCTGATTCTAAAAGATTTTTTACTGCTTGACAGCCCAAATTATGATTAATTATCGTGTACAAAGACTGAACGTCACATGTCACCATCATATAATTGGGATTCCACTTAAAATCCTCTAAAATTTGCAATAAATTAATTGTATCTTTTAGATAAGCTTTTGTTTTTTTTACTACTGGTTGGAGGATAATATCAATATACTCAGATAAGTTAGACAGGATAGAGTTAACGCCTGACACAATAGGGCGTCCTGGAGGATTCTTTTCATTCTTATGGATTTTTGGTAAAAAATAGATCACTGGTGTTATTGGATTAGTGTTGTTTATGTAATTCAATTCTTCTTTTGAGATAAGTTGATTTAATAGTCCCTTTTCCAGCAAAACCTTAAGTTTGTCTTTTATTTGTTCAATAGGGTTATGGCTCAGTTTTCTATATACATTGTTATCGTTTAACTGCTTATATGCTTCGTCCTCATATTGTTTTTTACTTAAAATAACCAGACCTCCGCCTTTATCGGCAGGCTTTATAACAATTTCTTTGTCCTCATATAATTCTTTAAGTATTTTTCTTTCTTTATTAGTAAAATTATTAAAATCATATTTATTCTTTTTAATTTTTTCTAAATCTTTAAGGACCAGCCTCTCAAAGGTTTGTATTGCACTAGATTTATATTGGTATGGATAAAATTTTGATTTAACTTTTAAGTTTGTTTTTGAGATATTTTCACCGGTACTTCTATTTTTTGTCGTGCCTAAAGCTTCATCCTCTTTAATTTTATAAAATCTTTTTAATGTCACATTTCTCGTAAATTTATTAAGGTCAATAAAAGCTTTAAAATGATTAAAATTACGAGTGGGCGCATATTTGAGACCTTTACTTAAAACGGATATTTGTGTGGGGTTAAAAGATTTATCTGTCAAATTAAAAATACCTTGTTCTTTTTCTGTTTTGTTTTTTGTAATTATTTCTGTGGTGATGGGCCTATTCTTCCTTTTTTGTACTCTTCTTCCACCTCTATTTCCTCTAGCGTAGTATTGCACTTTTTCCTTTTTGTGTCTGTGCGTATCTCTAAAAAATGTTCCTCATAGTCTGATTCACAGTCAGAGGACAATGGATAAAATCTGTTATTTTTTAAAACTTCACTATAGGGGATTGTCAGTTTCTTCCTTAGTGGTGACCTACTCCTTAGTTTGTGGGTGATTGTATTCCGAGCTTTTGGTGATTGTTGAGGTGTGTCATAAATTGAAGGTGCTCTAGTGGGATATTTGTTTAGGAGCTGATGAGTTCTGTATTCTTTGTTGTGATGAGTTTTCCATAAAGGTGATTTATTTCTGTGTATTTGTGTTTTTGGTGATTCAGGTGAACGTGGGATTTTCATTCTGTATTGTGTCTGATTTCTTGTGTTATATTGTTGTCTGTTGCTATAGTGTTTTGTGAAATCTTGTTGATCTTGGTTTTTCCTTGGTGTCCTCCGTGTAAGGGGTGGTGCATTTTTTCTATATCTTTGTGGTGAGGATGTGTCTCTGAAGTAGGGTTTTTTTACATAATTTGTTTGATATCTTATTGGTGTTCTTCCCCTAGGTTGAAAGGATTTGGATTTTTGGATTTGGATACAATTAATTTATTGCAAATTTTAGAGGATTTTAAGTGGAATCCCAATTATATGATGGTGACATGTGACGTTCAGTCTTTGTACACGATAATTAATCATAATTTGGGCTGTCAAGCAGTAAAAAATCTTTTAGAATCAGATGGAAATTTTCCTCCTATTTTTATAGATTTTCTAATAGAAGCCATTAGGTTAATTTTGGAAAATAATTATTTCTGGTTCGATGACTCTTTTTATCTTCAATTAACAGGTACTGCTATGGGAACCAAGTTTGCGCCCAGTTACGCCAATTTGTTCATGGCGGACTGGGAAAATGACGTAATCTGGACCAATAACAAGTGGAGTGCAAACTTGGTCACCTATAGCAGATACATCGACGATGTGTTTTTTATTTGGGGAGGCTCTGTACCAGATCTTAATGATTTCTTAAAATTTTTAAATAACTATAATAGGGGAATAATCTTAACCTCTAATTTTAGTCAAGACAGTGTTAATTTTTTAGATTTAGATATTTATATAGAGGATAATAAAATTAAAACAAAAACTCATTTTAAAAAAGTATGCACAAATACTTATATTGAACAATCTAGCTGCCACTATGGTCCTTGGTTGGAAGGAATACCCAAGAGCCAAATGCTACGAATTAGAAGGAATTGCACAGAGACCCCTGTTTTTAAAGCACAAGCGGATTTTTTAAAAAACAAATTTTTAGAAAAAAACTACAATGCACAGAAAATTCAACACACAATAGCTAGCATAGAAAACCTGGAAAGAAAAGATTTAATAAAGTATAAAGAAAAGCCAGATAAAACAAATACAAACTTTATCCTACCCATAGTAACTGATTTTAATAATAAAAATAACATTTTTAAAAGAATTATTAAAAAAAATTGGAATATTCTAAAAGAGGATGACATCTTAAGAAAAATACTCCCAGATAACCCAAAAATTGTTTTTAGAGGTGCACCTAATTTAAAAATGTTATTAACAAAGAATTTTACACGCAAACATACGGATACGAAAGGGATGTTTTTTAATAATGACAAAGGTTTTTATAAATGCAATTCATGTTTAGCATGTAGATTAACTACTGACACGCAAAGAAAACAAATAATGTTTAAATCAAATATCACAAATAAAGAATATAAAATACAAGAATGCATTACCTGTAATTCTAAAAATGTAATCTATCTACTAGAATGCCCTTGTGGCTTACAGTATGTAGGTATGACGACAAGATGTCTAAAAGTTAGAATATCAGAACATTGTCGCAATATTAGAAATGGAATTGTCACCCATAGCGTCTCTAAACATTTTTTAAATCATAATAAAGATCCAAAGTTACTAAAATTTACTGCTATAAAAAAAATATCCATACCCTGGAGAGGAGGGGATATTGTGAAGATTTTAGGAAAGACTGAATTGTATTGGATATATTGTTTAAAAACCCTAACCCCTGAAGGGTTAAATATAGATTTTGACATGCACCTCTTTCTGTAATGTTCCAATTATGCTTGTTTTATTTTAAAAAAAAAAAAAAATTGTGATAAGCCACACCCCTTGTTGATGACATCATTTGGCGCCATTTTAGACATTTCAAACTGCATAAAAACATTCAATGTATCAGGAGCTTTTCTATACACTCTGAGGAAGCCTGTGCTAGGCGAAACGCGTTTGTGTATTATTTTATATTAACCCTTTGTTGGTTTTTATTGTTTTTTATTACCAAAAGTTTAAAATAAATAAGTTTTTTTAAAAACTTTTTTATCTTGCTCCTGGACCTTTTTTAATTTATAAGACAAAATATCTTGTCAGCCACAACTATATCCTTGGTGGGGATTTTACCACCTATGCGCTGAGGAGTGAGCAACTCTATCATTGCTCACCAAAAAGGAACTGTGGACACTCCAGACTGCTTCAAAGGCTGAGGCTAAAGAAATTCCAAGGCAAGGATTATACCACCTAAATGCACATCTTGGGGCTAACTGAAGAAGCCCATATTACATAGTGCTGCCAAAGAAATCTTTAAGGCGAGGATTATATCGCCCAAGCGTATACTTTGGGGCTAACTGAAGAAGCCCCTACCAAATGTGAGTAGCCCTTTGTGGCCTTCATTTCAAACAAAAATAAGCTTTGAGACATATTGCACTATTGTGTTTTTCTTTCTTTTATATATCTCATACACATCCGTGAGAGCGCAGCCACTAACCCCCTTGTGAACTCATATATAATTGCGCTAATGATTTTTTCATTTATTTTTCAACAATGTTTCCAGGTTAGATCTTGTGGATTGTATTATATATTGTTTTATTTCCAATTAAGCTACTAAAGGACTATGCCAAGAAGAGTAACAAAAACTGGAACTGCAGCCACAGACACAGAATAGTTGGATGTATAGTCCACAATTGCCACAAATAAATGGGAGACATCAAGGAGATGGCCAAATGGGGAGCAGCCCGAGGCCCAAGTGACACAGCAATGGCTAGGGATACATGGTCTATATGTACAACCATTATGTTTGTGATGAAAGTGGTAGTGGTTGTGCATTTGGGCCATAGTATGCACTCTCCATAGATCTCCAAAAATAGAGGAGTCATTATCCAGCCCAGCACCATCAGCCTGACAAACACCTAGGTCAAGACGAAGGGTTAAGTAGAACCTCCACTAGATTCAGAGAGATCAGACAAGCCTCATAGACTTTCCTTTCCAATATGAATGCATTGAACACTGCAATCAGTCAGCAAGTAGACATAACGTCCAATGACAGGCCAGGAATGTCATACAAAACGGCCAGGTAACGACCAATGACGTGCCTGGCATTAAAGAAGCTTAGAAAAAGTGATCTGCGATCACTTTCCACGTGTAAATGGTTTTGCTGTAATACCTCGATGTCGATCGCCTCCTAAACCTTAATGGTGTAGCAGAAATGCCTCAATAGCGAAGCATTCAGCAATACCGAACACTTACCCCAGGACGTGTTGTGACCACTCCGGAGAGCGATTTTGCCACTCGCAAGATGGCAGCGCGTTCTTTAAAAAAAATAACCACGTTGGAAAGGTTTCCAAGGTGGTCTCTCCAGACCCTCTTGAGAACTCTGGCTCCCCTTGCAGGTTGAATACAGGTACTGCATTCAACCATGCAAGTCAATGGAGCTCAGCTTTCTAATCACAATGGGATTAGTAAAATATTTGAAAAAAGATATAAAAAAATGGAAGAAAATATCTATTTTTTAAAATGTGGTAACATTTAAAAATCATGCAGTGATGTCACCATTAGAGGAAGCACCCAGTTCCAACAAACTGTAAAAAATGTCCAAAAATAATAAAATCAATAAGATAAAAATATTTATTAAAAAAGTTTATTATGAGCAAGTGCTAAAATTAGCATACCCAAGGGGTGTCTACTTAAAAAAAAATGAATTGTTTAGCCCCTAAACATCAGGCAAGCCCATGCATGTGTGTGCAGAGATGTTGCTGAACACATACTGGGGTGTTGTGTGACAGTGACCTATAGGAGCTGTACAGTGGGGCAAAAAAAGTATTTAGTCAGTCACCAATTGTGCAAGTTCTCCCACTTACAAAGATGAGAGAGGCCTGTAATTTTCACCATAGGTACACTTCAACTATGAGAGACAGAACGAGACAACAAAGTCCATAAATCACATTGTCTGATTTTTAAAGAATTTATTTGCAAATTATGGTGGAAAATAAGTATTTGGTCAATAACAAAAGTTCATATCAATACTTTGTTATATACCCTTTGTTGGCAATGACAGAGGTCAAACGTTTTCGGTAAGTCTTCACAAGGTTTTCACACACTGTTGCTGGTATTTTGGACCATTCCTCCATGCAAATCCCCTGGGGTTGAGATCTGGAGACTGGCTTGGACACTCCAGGACCTTGAAATGCTTCTTATGAAGCCACTCCTTCGTTGCCCGGGCGGTGTGTTTGGGATCGTTGTCACCTTCAATGCCCTTGCTGATGGAAGGAGGTTTTCACTCAAAATCTCACGATACATGGCCCCATTCATTCTTTCCTTTACACGGATCAGTCGTCCTGGTCCCTTTGTAGAAAAACAGCCCCAAAGCATGATGTTTCCAACCCCATGCTTCACCGTAGGTATGGTGTTCTTTGAATGCAACTCAGCATTATTTCTCCTCCAAACACGACAAGCTGAGTTTCTACCAAAAAGTTCTACCTTGGTTTCATCTGACCATATGACATTCGCCCAATCCTCTTCTGGATCATACAAATGCTCTCTAGCAAACTTCAGACGGGCCCGGACATGTACTGGCTTAAGCAGGGGGACACGTCTGGCACTGCATGATTTGAGTCCCTGGCGGCGTAGTGTGTTACTGATGGTAGCCTTTGTTACTTTGGTCCCAGCTCTCTGCAGGTCATTCATTAGGTCCCCCCGTGTGGTCCTGGTATTTTTGCTCACCGTTCTTGTGATTATTTTGACACCACGGGGTGAGATCCCAGCCTGGTGCAGGTCTACAATTTTGTTTCTGGTGTCCTTCGACAGCTCTTTGGTCTTGGCCATAGTGGGGTTTGGAGTGTGACTGTTAAAGAAGATGTTACAGGTCTGTGAGAGCCAGATATCTTGCTAGTTTGTAGGTGACCAAATACTTATTTTACCGAGGAATTTTCCAATGAATTCATTAGAAATCCTACAATGTGATTTCCTGTATTCTTTCCCCCCATTCTGTCTCTCATAGTTCAAGTGTACCTATGGTGAAAATTACTGGCCTCTCTCATCTTTTTAAGTGGGAGAACTTGCACAACTGGTGGCTGACTAAATACTTTTTTGCCCCACTGTATATCCACACCTGAAGAGCAATTTTTGTGATAAAAAACACAAAATAAATTACTACCACAAAGTTTGACAAAGGGTGGTAGTAGAATTACCAGTATTTTAAATACCTCGAGGTGTCTAGTGTTCAAAAATATATGGTTTGATGGGGTAAATTGCATTGGCCGGCTTTAAAGATACTTGAAATAGCACATGGGGCAGAATGACCAGATTTGGGAAAATAATAGTTTTGAAATAGCAAAACGCTACTCGTACTTATTGCCCAATAAGTTGCAGAAAAAAAAGGGAAAAAAAAAAACATTGGGTATTTCTAAATTCAGGACTAATAGTAGAATCTATTTACAGTAGCAGATTTTTTCATAAGCGTTTTTGGATGAGTAAACATTTTTCAAATAAAAGTGAGAACATTTTTTTTTCATTTTTTCATCATCATTTTAGTTTAACTTTTTTTTATAGGAAATTAAATGATATGATCAAAACTGAAACTTGATATGGTATATGTCATCATACAATTTAAATGCTGATATGTGACTGGTTGGAACACACATATGAAAATATTACATCCCCCATTATTAAAAATAAACATATATGTAACAAGAGGAAAACATGTTAAAACAATATACATATAACATATACCTAAAACAGTGCAGTCCATCTAACTGGGGCGCTTAAATTAGATAATTCTTCAACAAAGATATACAGCAGGTAACGATAGCTGTCCCTTTACACCTTTTACAGTTATAGATCTTGGATGTCCCTGCCATCAATATCTGGTTCTGTAAGGAGGAGCGGTGGGTGGAGAGGGTGGATGGTTTATTGCTGTCGTCAGGTATAGTGCGTTATGTGTTGTGGTACCTGGGCTGATGTTCTCTGTTACTGAGACTGCATTCTCTTTGGTGTTGTGTGTCTTTTGTGTCCAATAGGTTATGCCTGTTGTAATGGTATTCTAACCCATTACTTGTGCGTACATACTGTAGTAGTATCAGTTGGTATGGGCTGTTTAGTTCGCCACTGACCACGTGATAATGGTCTAGCTGACCACTTGAAGTAGTTCTTCTGAAGGTTCTAACTGTATATCCTTCTGGCTTCCTTGTAATGGACAATTTTGGGCAGAAGTTGTTGGTTGGTAGTTGGATGCATGGATCTAAGTTGGCGACTCATAATCAGCTCTGCTGACAAATTGAATTTATCGATGGCGCTTTTGCGATATGCCAGGATACAGAGGTATGGATCTTTCTTGTCCGCACTAGCTTTTTCCATTAGTGATTTTGCTCTCTGTATTGATTGCTTTGTGGATAGTATGGACTCAACTCATGTGAGAAAAACTCCATGCGTTGGCAAATGCTTTAGGTTCTCTGGATACATACTGGGGCCCATTGTTTGAGATGTGTATGTACTATATCTGCTATAATAGTCGACAGTTATGAGGTAATCCATATTGTGCCAGGTGAATAAGTCAGAAGCTATTATTTGCCACGGTTTGAAGGAATGACAATTTTCACAGCTTTAAAAGTTATGCCATGTAGGTATGATAGTTCATCTTGGTGATTACAGATGTTTGGATGGTATTTATACAAAGTGGTTGGCCTAATGAATAATTTACTTTAATGTTTGGAAATATGAGTCCCTTTCACTCTGAGCTTTGAATTCTTCCATTTTGGGGTCACTGAGAGGATCACTGCTATATACAATGTGCACATGTATGTCCATAAGTCTTGGCCAGATTCTTGATAGTCTGTATGCAATTGCAATGTCTTTTCTTGGTTATTGAGAGATACTGAAGTTATACCTCTGGAGTATCATTTTTTGTAGCATTGGAGGACTTTATGCCGTTGGTTTGTGCATGGTGGACTCCAAGGGTTTATGGTGACGTTTCACGAGGATATGGCTGCCATAGATATATTGATGAAAACGCTTACAGTGAAAAAGTATGGGAAAAACGCTTTTTAGATCTACGTGTAGTTACTTTCGATTAGTGATTTTGATGCATGCTTGGAAGCATCAGCCTGCAGGTTTAGCTCTTTTTGAGAATCAAAATATGCTAATACTGGTCCTGGCTCACATGTAAGCAGCTCTTTTTTTTACTTTAGACGTTGCCCTAACAGTGAGGTGACGTCAAAACGTTGGATGCAATTTTAAGAAGTAGTTGATCATGCCTAGTATTGTCTCCAGATCACCTTTGTCATTCATTGATGCCGTGTTTCTCACAGCAGTGATTTTTGCAGGGACAGGTTTTATTAAATCAGTTGTGAGGAGATGCTCAAAGTACTTCTGTGGCTCAAATTATGCTTTTTTCTGGGTTAAGCTTCACACCTCTTTCTCTGGAACATTGTAACAAAGCGGCAAGGTTTTTATCATGCTGTGCCTTGGTTTTCCTGTAGATAATGATGTCATTAATGATTAATAATAATAATGATTAATTGTATCTATTTTCTTGGGCTGATATTATCCGAAAAGAAAGACGTTTGAACCTTTATCACCCTAAGACTGTTTTTTGAAGGTAGTCTGTTTGAGGCTTCTTCAGTGAGCTTAATAGCCTGATAGCTAGAGCTAGCATCTCAGATACAAAAGCACTGCTGAGAACCTGCTAGCTTTGGAGTGATATCTTCAAGAATAGGTAAAGGATAATGTGGTCGTTTCATTGCCTTATTGAGATCTCTTGTGTCTAGACATTTTCTCCATAATTGGTACATTACTTGGACTGTTTGCAACATATAGTACCAGTTTGATAAGGCCAAAATCTCTGCTGCCTTTTAGACCTATTACAGGAGGTGACCTTGTGCCAACAATGTGGAATGTTGTGCTGGCATTTCAGGTCGCATTTTCCTTTAACTGCCAGGTGTTCACCACCGTGGCTATACAGGTGGTGAGTTGCCGGTCGCAGAGTGCCCTGGGTTTTCAGCTTATTGTATTTGTATAGGGGAATGACATTAGTAGAGGATCCAGTGTCTATTTTGAATAGCATTGTAATTTTTTTGGACCGACTTGGAAACTGACAATAGCTTTATCTGTGTCTGGACTTCATTGCTTTTGGGTCATGAAGTCTACAAACATTGAATCACATTCCTCTGAGTCAATGTCATCTTTTGCACATTTGCATATTTTTCCCATTGCAGAACATTGATAGTGGGTGGTATGTGGTTTATTTCCACAGTTGTCACGCTGTGGGATGCACTAAATCAGAGCTACAAGGTTGTAAATCTTGTTCATACTTTTGTATGCCAGGGGCACCATGCCCCCAGTTCATGTCATTGATTGTGTGGCAAGAGACCTTGTGAATGATGTCACCACATGGAGTGCCTGGGCCCAAACTTCTGGAGACAGACAGTAGCTGTGCCTGGGCCAATTCACGTGATCTGATGATATTAATCTAGCGTTAACTCAGACCCGACTTTTAGCAATTTCTCTCTTACCTTTGGCGAGTGTATGTCAAAGATAATATGGTAATTTCATCGCTCTGAGCATAATTGCAGTCAAGAGCAAGGAGCCACATTTATGCCACGAACCGCTCAAAGGGCCCTGAGCTAGCTGTACTTTGTCATGTATCTTGCAAATATCACGTTTTCTTTGGGCTCAATATATTCTGCAAAACGGTTGTAATACAACTTTAATGACAAAAGTACAGGTAAGGCTCGTGTACTGCTTCCAAAACCAAGACCCATGTAAAGATTTATTTTTATATAGTACAAAAACTTGCTTTTGCATGATGGTCCCCTTAGCTTAAATATGATTGCTACTGACTGGGCAGTAATCTGCAGTGCATGTCTATGGGTGAGAAAAAGTTGCTGAATTGGGTATGAATACTTTAGAGAGGTCTTTTGCCCTAGGGTCCCACCTGATGTGGATATGCTCCTGTAAATGGTCTGAAGTAATTCTACACACCTATGCTCATAATTTAACAATTTTGCTCATGCCTGAAAACATCACACTTTTACAATCATTTTTACAATGATTTATAATAATTAAAATGATCTGACAAATATAACACTATATAGTAGTAACAGTAATTATATGCCAATCTTTATAGATATATAACAAGATTAACTCTATACACCTTTGGCCTTCTCTACATCCTCGACCCCTGCAACTGGGAGTAATGTGACATAAAATTGGTAATACAGAGTGGATAGTTCTTTTTAACACAGTGCATATCAAGCCTGTGTTTTTATTGTATCTACAGTTTGTCAACCTTTAGTGCATCTTGCGATAAAAATACACCATACCTTTACTCTTGTGCAAAGTTATAACCCTCTGAAATAGGAGTAAAAAATGTATTTATTACCACACCAGATGCACAGCCATTTCAATAGAAACAGCTTCTTATACAATCATTTATTCTTATCTCCATACCAAAATTAGACACATAAATGTAATTGTTACTTTTTAGAGCTTTACTATATTGGATGATACATATTATGGCAGCAAAAACAGACCAAATTAATATTCATTTAATATAAGGATAAATACACATAAAAAGAAAACCTAGAAGTATTCCTCACACTGTAACATATTGACTGCATAGAGCTTAGTTATGGCAATGTTGTGAACAAACACAAATTAGAAGTTTTATATTGATCTTATCAAACACACAGTGGTTTCAATGTGGAATCAGAATATGCTGATCTGTGGTTATGAGGTTGTTTTGTTAAATGTGTACACCAAATTAATGAATAAATGAATGAAGATTTTAACATGATTAAATTGGACATGAAACAAAAATAAATGACAAAACAAGTAATATTTTTTACCTATTAAAGCGTGGATCTGCATAGGCATCAGGTATGTTGAGAACTTCACCTGTTCTTGCAACCTGACCAGCAATACCCTTTTCAATGGAAAATCTGCATAAAATAATTTCAAAAGAAGCTGTATGGATATCAGATGGCACCTTGAAGTGAAAGAACTGAAAATTATATTAAAGCTAATAGAAGTACCAATTAAGCATTTCTAAGATTATATAAAATCACAGGGAGGCTAGCGAAGGTGATAATAGTCCCCTGGGATGCACTAACTTTAAGAGTTTGAGTCTTCACTTTGTCAACATGCAGTTCCATAATTGGTCAAGTACTGTTCAAAAGTTTGGGTTCACTTAGAAATGTCCTTGTTTTTGAAAGAAAGGTAAACATAAAATAACATCAAATAGATCAGAAATACATCGTAATCATGTTGTTGAGTATTGTAGCTGGAAACACACTATATGACCAAAAGTTTATGGACACTTGACCATCACAATTATAAAAGCTTGTTGGACATCCCATTCCAAAACCATGAGCATTAAAATAGAATGCTCCCCATTAGTGGCTATAAAACCCTCCACACTTTCCATAAGATTTTGAATTGCGTGGAAATGTGATCTCATTTAGCCAATAGACTATTTGTGATGTCAGGCACAGATGTTGGATAAGAAGGTCTGGCTCGCAATGGACATTCCAATTCATCTCAAAGAGGTTTAATGAGGCCAAAGTCTTCTTTCTTCAGGTCTTAGAAGGTGACATCTTGTCCTTTGTAATGTTCTATTAATGAACAGGTGTTTAGAGAGTCCTTTGTATGGGCCCTGTACATATTTATATAACATTATCATATCCCCTTCAAGATGCCGTTTTCTAGCCTTTCTTGTTAACTAAAACTTTCCATTCCCCTTATTAGTTTTGTGGCCCTCCTCTGAGCTTTCTCTAGTTAAAAAAGATGACCAGAATTAAACTGCATATTCAAGGTTGAGTCTTACCATGGACCTGTAAAGAGGAATCATATCTTCCCAATACTCCTTTTAATACATGCTAATATCTTATTTGCCTTTACAGCTACTAGCTGGCACTGTGCACTACTGCTAAGTCTATTGTCAAAAGTTACTGCCAAATCTTTTTAATTAGTGGATTTCCCCAATAAAACACCATGTCAGGCTCTACCCTACCAGCACAGACCATGTGATTTTTATTCGCTGTCATGTGTTTCTGCAACCACTAGTGGCCACTCTTCCCTCTCTGAGCCTTGTTACCTGCTCAGACAGACCCTTTGCAATACAGTGTCAGCAACCTATTTGCTTTGGCTCTATACCTGGCCCTGCTATCCTGTTTCTGATCTTCGGCTACTGACTCGGACTGCCCTTTTCACTCTGCTTAGACGATCGTTGCCTGCCTACTGACCCGGATTGCCTTCTGCCCTGCCAGTTGGATTCCTGGCGTCTGCCCTGCCAGTGGGCTTCCTGGCGTCTGCCCTGCCAGTGGGCTTCCAAGCCTTCCAAGGACTTCTGTGTCTCCTCGCTACAGCTCCCTTATATTCTGTCTCCAGTCCTGCTATTCCATCTGTTGTGTGTCTGTCTGTACCTACCTACCTACTGAGATGCATCAAGGGGTACAGACAGAACCCCTAGTATCCCCTGCACCTGGGCTCCTGCCCGACCTGCTTGCTCGGGTCCTGACACACTATTTAACTGGATGCATTTTTATTATTATGCCCAAAATGCATAATTTGTCTACATTGAATCTCATTTGCCATTTATCAGCCCAGTTATCCTATTTATCCAAATCCTCTTGCAGTGAAGACACATCTATTTCAGCCTTTATTACCCTAATTAACTTTGTGTCATCGGCAAACACTGAATCCTGGCTACCTATGCCCAGTCATCTTTAAAGCAATCACCCGACCCAACCAAGATAACTCAAACTTTTGCCACCTCCACACCTCAATAATGTTAAGGTCGTTAATAGAGTGTAATGTTTTAGGTAATTTGACCCCCAAGTATGATAAGTGTTAATCTCTCCATTCACTTGATATAAATTAGAGAGGTAGGTTCTACGGGTGGGGTCCAGATGGAGACACATAGCCTGCGTCTTAGCCATATTAATTTTGTGGTATGATACTATAATTGGGAGAATAGAGCTGGGAAAGTGATGAAAGCAAGGATGTCATCTGCAAAAAGGCCTGAGATACTTGTAGCTCCATCAGGTAAAGAAAAGCCTGTGATTAAAGGATCAGAGCATATGCTAGCCGCTAACGGTTCTAATGATAATACGTAGAGCAGAGGGGACAATGGGCAACCCTGGCGAGTGCCATTGGTGATGTTGAACAGAGAGGAAAGGAAGTCCATCATCAAGATACAGGCAGAAGGGGAGGTGTAAAGGGCCATAATAGCTTGTATAAATGTTGAGGGAAAGTCTAGTGTGTGTGCGAGGAATTGCCATTGAAGTCTGTCGAAAGCTTTTTCTGCGTGAAAGGATACAAGTAATTTAGGGCATTTCAGTCTGGTTGCTTCCCAGATTGTATTAATACATTTTCGTGTGTTATCAAAAGGCCCCCCCCCCAAGACAAACCCTACCTGATCCGGATGGAGAAGTGAAGGGAGAAGAGGGGATAATTGATTTGCTGAAATGTTTGTGTGTTATCAAAAGGTTCCCCCCAAGACAAACCCTACCTGATCCGGATAGAGAAGGGAAGGGAGAAGAGGGGATAATTGATTTGCTGAAATGTTTGCATATATTTTGATGTCGGGTGCACTTATTAACCCCTTGATGACAATTAACGGTACGGGCAAGTCACACAAAAACATTCAGTAACCGGGGCATCAACATCCATATTGTATGATTTGATGGGGTAAATTGAATTAGCCGTATTCAAGAATGTCCCCATTAACACAGGGGAAAGGATGACCACATGTCAAATTTCCAATTAGAAAAAATGCACAGGTCCAAAATGTGGCTTTTTAGCCCCCAAACAACCTGACAAACCCATGCATGTGGGGTATCACTGTACACATATTGGGGTGCTGTGTAACAGTGACATATAACAGGAGCTATGAATTTTTACCTAAAGTACAACGTTTGTGGGAAAAATACACACAAAAAAATACTACTGCAAACTTTGACAAAGGCTGGTGGTAAATGGGTCCATGCAAATAGTTTAAATACCAACATTTGAAATTACCCTGGGGTGTCAAAAGTATATGGTTTTATTGGGCACCAAATGTAAATTCAACATTGAAAAATGTGCATGCCCCAAATGTGGCCCTTTTGCCCCCAGACAGCCAGGCAACCCCTGTATCACAGTACTCAGGAGATGTTACTGAACACATATCGGTGTGTTGTGTAACAGTGATATATACCGGGACCTGTAATTTCATACCGGAAGTAAAATGTGTGTGGAAAACAAAGACTGGTGGTAAAATTAGTGAATGGAAATGGTTAAAATACTAGCATTTGAAATACCCTGGGTGTCTAGTCTTCAAAAATAAATACCGTATTTCCCCATGTATAAGATGCATTCGTGACATGGTACATTATCCTGCTGGAAGTAGGTACAATCTGGTCATAAAGGGATGGACATGGCCAGCAACAATATTCAGGTAGTTTGTCGTGTTTAAACGATGCTCAGTTGGTACTAAGGGCTCAAAGTGTGCCAATAAAATGTCCCCCACACCATTACACCACCAGCCTGAAATCTTCATACAAGGCAGAATGGAGCCATGCTTTCATGTTGTTTACATCAAAGTTTGACCCTGCCATCTGAATGTCGCAGCTGGAATTGAGACTCATCAGAAAGTTGGGTGAAGAAGATTGAAAAATGAACCAAATACCGTCTTACCTTAATCATGAAATGTACATAAATTGTATATTCAAGATAAAAAAGAAATATATTTCCAATGAACCATGAACTGCGTATTACTAGCTATAATTTGTCTTTTTTTACCTTATTTCTTTGGTCTTCTTGAAAATGGGTTTTCCTTCCATTTCCTCACCAATGTCAAAGAGATCAGAGTAAAGTTCCTTGTTTTTATGATCAACCTGGAAGAGTGCACATCTATCTGCATTCACCAGGTTCTTTGCATATATCTGTAGAAATAAAATTAAAAGTAAAAGTATAATCAATATACGTGTGCAACTGGATTCAGTCGGACTTTTAACGGAAATTGCCTGTGTGTGTGTTGTACGAATCTCTGATAGCAAGGTTGACAAAACTGCCTAAATTGCAAAAGTGCAGTAATTTTGTTGGGGTAATATATTCTTCATCTTCACTGATAAATATTGGTGACAAAACTAGGCATCTTACTGGGCATTCACATAGTGTGATTGTTTTTCAGTTGTTTAACCCCTTGATGACATTTGACGGTAAAATTATTGAATGCGTAATGTCCAAAATATGAGGGGTGCATAACTTTTGGGCCCCATCGTACATTGCATCCTTATGCCTGCGAAGTGCTGGTTTCAGGGAGACCAAACACGCCATGCAGGCATGACCGTAACAAGTGTTATGCGATCGTGTCCTTGTGCCAACTGGTATGGAGTTTGGTATGAAAAAAAGTGCAGAGACAGAGTGACTCGCTCTTGCGCTGCCTGGTTGTTGTGAACAGAGTTGTAGCTAGCTCCTTTTGCACTCAAGGCAAGAATGGGAAATTGTGCCCCCTCAGCTATTTCTCTTACAGAGGTTATTTTATTGCCTTTACACACACCTGCCCCTAAACAAATATACACATACACTGCCCTCACACACGACTGCCCCCACACACTGCCTTTACAAACACTATATGTTTAGATGGCACTGTGCCAATTGGTTCTGCAACTGGGCCAGTGGCATAGGCCAGGGTGGTCCCGTGCCCCCCCCAATCGAAACGGCATCCTTTTTTTGTGCAGGGAGCACTAAATCGGCCTCAAGCTGCGGGCATTTCAAAATGAGCACCGGAATACAACATCATATACTGGCGCTCAGCAGTGAAGCAGCAAGCTCGGCAGCTCACACCACGACAGAGGCCTAAGGCTCCCACCGCAGGACTTCTGCAAGGTAAGTGAACTACTTACTACTAGGGGATGAGGGTAGATAATGAGAAGGGGAGTGTAGATAGTGAGGAACGGGTGGAGAGAGTAGATACTGAGAAGGGGAGGAGGGGTGGTAGATAGTAAGAAGGGGGAGAGGGAGTAGATATTGAGAAAAGGGAGGAGAGGTAGCCAGTGAGAAAGAGGGTAGTAAGAAGATTGAGATAAATAAAGAGTGTTGAGATAAATAAATATATTTTATTGAGAAAAATAACAGATAAAAAGATAAGGATAATATTGAGCTAAATAAAGAATGAGTGAGAGAATGAATGTGTGGATGCATTGTGTGAATGAGTGAGAAAATGAAAGAATGACTGTGTGGATGAATTGTTTGAATGAGTGAGAGAATGGAAGAATTAATTTGTGGATGAATTGTGTGAATGAGTGAGAATATGAAATAATGAGTGTATGAATTGTGTGAATTAGTGAGAGAATTAATTAACGTGTGGGTAAATTGTCTGGATGAGTGAGAGTATGAATGTGAATGAGTGAGAGTTAATGAATTTATGTAAATGATTTGTGTGAATGAGTGAGAGAATAAATGATTGTGTGTATGAATTGTGTGAATGAAAGTGTGAATTAGTGAATAACTGTAAAAGTGTGTGTCTGTGCATATCATAGATGTATAATTGATTTGTGGAAAGGCACAAGAGGGCACAAGCAGTGTGTTTGAGCCTTGGAACCAAGATGGCACAGGCAGGGTGTTTATGGAACAAATATGGTACAGGCAGGGTTGTTTGGGGACAAAGTTGACTCATGCTATGCTGTTTGGGAATATAAATTGACAAGTCCTATGTGTATAATTTGGGTGCTGGCCAGGTTCTGTGTGGACAGTGTGGATGCGAGGGCTGGCTTTGGGGTGTGCAACCTGTGCTCTATGTCTGTAATTTAGAGGGTTTTATCTATACCTTTAATGCTGAGTTTACATGTGATTTCCAGTTGATCTATACCTGCCATGCTGGGTTTGTTTGTTCTGTTGATTTATACCTGCAATGCTATGTTTCCATACATTATTATCGTATACCTGCAAATACAGCATTTGTATGTCGGATTCTGTTTATTTAATCTATACCTTCAGTGCTGAGTTTACATGTGAATTTCAATGGATATATATTTGCAAATCTATGTTTCCATACATTATTTATGTATACATGCAAATATTGGGTTTGTATGTCTTATTCAGTTGACCAGACACTACTTAGTTATTGGAAGCATAAAGAGATAAAATAGATGGAGAAAACGTTTTCCAAATGAAAACAAAATAGGTTAAAACTGAATTTAAAAAAATTAAAGAACTTACCATGATATGTTCAAGTAAAGAATCAATTGCAACTATATTGTCAAAGTATGTTCTGGTACAAAGAAAGAAAATTGGTTTTAATTTAATAAATTTCACATATTCACATTTACAATACAACTTTGACATTTTGAGAAATCTATACCTCAGTAATATTTTTGATTTTATTTATTTAATTGATATTTTTGTTAACTATTTAAAATAAGAATTTATAACTAATATAAACATAGAGTGAGTGGGTCATTTAAACTTTAGGTTCCATTTTTTTGTTAAACTATGGTATGAAATATTTACAAATGCATTTGATGGGGTTTTTTTTAAACATCTTTTATTTTTTAGATTAGTATTGCTTGTGTTCGTCTGATAATAATTCTCCATAGCAACACTGTTTGCTATGCCACATCTTTTACTATGACCTGATTATACATTATATCAACTTTGGAGAACACAACACTGTCTTCTTCATATTACATTTTTGTGATGATTATATATATACTGTTGTGATCAAAAGTTTGCATACCCTTGGAGAATTGGTAATATATGTACAGTTTTTAAAGAAAAAAAGTGAGCAGGCAAAACACATTTCTTTTATTTCTTATGGGATTCATATTCAACTGTAGATTATAACTAAATGGGACAATCATAAAACAAAACATGGCAACAAATAAAAAAAATGAGATTGCCCCTGTTCAAAAGTCTGCATACCGCTGTGTATTGTCCCCTCTAGCATCAATGGCAGTGTACAGTTTTTTGTAATTGTTGTCTATGAGGCCCCAAATTCTTTCAGGTGGTATAGCTGCCCATTCGTCATTTTAACTTGTGTGTCACCCTGTGTGTCCTGTGGGCCAAACATGCAAGGGTATGTAAACTTTTGATCAGGCTTATTTGGGCAATATCTGTCATCATTATGATTTAACAAGGAGCCAAACAATAATAACCCCTTCATGACAAAGCCCGTACATGTATGGGGTCACGATGCACTGCATATAGTGACAAAGCCTGTACATGTACAGGCTGCTGTTAATTACCTGCATTGCCGCTTTCGCTGCTATCAGCGGCTTTGCAGGATCCACAGAAGCCTCACAAGTGAGGTTGGCCGTGGATCATGGGAGCAAAGCCCTCCCTTGAGGGCCGGCTAAAAAAGTGCTTAGGAAGCGCATAATCGATATCGAGGCATGTCGGTAACACAGCCCCCTACCCGATCACCTTGTGATTGCTCTGAAGAGCAACCACAAGCGCCATCAGTGAATGGTGCTGCTGCCATTCACAACATAGCCGTGCCAACTGTCAGAGTTCACAAAGGGTCTATCCATTCAAGCATACAGGTCAATGGAGCCCAGCTCACTAATCACAAAGTGATTAGTAAAATAAAATAAAAAAATTATAATTTTTATTTAAAAAATAAAAGTAACATGCCAAAACAATCCCCCACTGTCACAAAAAAGTCTACATATATATATATATACAGTTTTTTTCCTACAATTAGTTAAAATATTGGTATTTTAAATGCCCATGGGGTGGCTTGTTTAAAAAAAATGTATGATTTGATGGGGTAAATCGAATCGTCCGGCTTCAAAGATGTCCCAAGCATGGGAAATGGGCACAGACTGACCAGATGTCCATATCGGGGTGTTGTTTGACAGTGAAATATACCAGGAGCGGTAAATTCACACCTGAAGTACAATGTGTGTGAAAAAAATACAAAAAATGACTACCATAAAGTTTGACAAAGGCTGATGATAGAATTAGTGCATGCAAATGGTTAAATTACCAGCATTTGAAATACCCTGGGGTGTCTAGTTTTCAAAAATATATGGTTTGATGGAGTAAATTGTATTGTCTGGCTTCAAAGATGTCCCAAATACCACATGGGGCAGAATGACCAGATTTCGGGAAAAAATGGCTTTGAAATAGAAAACCACTACTTGTAATTATTGCCCAATAACTTGCAGAAAAAAGCAAAAAAAACAACATAAAAACATTTGGTATTTCTAAACTCAGGACAAATAGTAAAATTGATTTAGCAAGATGAGTAAAAGATTTTTCAAATAAAAGTGAGAAAAAGTCCCTTTTAAACAAAAAAATCACCATATTTTATCATTTTTTTATAGTAAATTAAATGAGATGATAAAAATAATGGTATCTAAAGAAAGTCCTGCTTGTCCTGAAAATAAAACAATATATAATGTGTGTGGGTGCACACAATGAGAAAGAAGAAAATTACAGCTAAACAGCAACACTGAAAAATGTTAAAAGAGCCTTTGTCCTAAAGTGTACTACGAAAAAGAAACAGCCTTGTGATTAAGGGGATAAATGGTTTCATATGGTTTCATATATATGATCACTAGCCTTAAATAAAATAGTTTTTACGCATGATAATTCATATTTTCAAAATCAATGTCAACATTTCACAATTTCTGCCAGGGTATGCAAACTTTTGAGCACAACTGTATGTATATATATATATATATATATATATATATATATATATATATATACACACACACATATATATATATATACATATACACACACAGTATATATATTGATCTTGTCTGCAAGATTTCTGTGGGAAATGCAAGTCTTCTGGCTGTAGTCTGTATGGTGTAGATGAGTACCGTATGTGCTCGATTATAAGACACGTTTTTTTTCAGAGCAAAAATCGGGGTCGTCTTATAATTAGCCCTCAAATAGGTCTGAATATGAGACTAAGATCCAGATCCCCCGCAGCGCTGCAGGGGACCTGGATCCTCCTGTCTTATGCCCCCCCCCAAACTTACCGGTGCTTCTGATTCCCCGGTGTGTAGCGTCAGTGAGGAGAGTTCCCCGCACCGGTGCAGGGAATTCTCTCTGACAGAGACAGGGAAGGTCTGCGCGATGGACGCAGACAACCCCCGCTGCTAACCGCACCTCCTTCCGGCTGCAGCGGAAGTTGTCTACGCGAATCGCGTTGACGTCTACATGCTGCCCCGGCTCCACACCAGGAATCAGATGCACTGGTAAGTTTGGGGAGGGGGTTAAATGGGGGCATAAGGCATTTCTGTAGGCAGAGTGCTCTATGAAATGCCTTATGCCAGAGTGACATATAGGGGTATAAGGCATTTCTGGAGGCATAGTGGCACATAGGGGGTCAAAAGGCATATCATGGGGCACAGTGGCATATAGAGGGTTAAAAGGCATATCATGGGGCACAGTGTCATTTAGAGGGTTAAAAGACATATCATGGGGCACAGTGGCATTTAGAGGGTTAAAAGGCATATCATGGGGCAGAGTGGCATATAGGGGGTATGAGGCATTTCTGGGGCAGAGTGGCAAGCCTGGGGGCAGATGTGCATAACTGAGGGGGCAGATTGGAAAATAAAAACAAAATATTTTTCTCAATCATAGCTTTTATTTTAAAGAAATATAGTTTACATAGTTTACATGAATTAACATTTACTGGTAAAACTTTTTTCCTATAGAGTCGTCTTATATTCAGGCTTTTTCTTTTTCCTAAATTAATATTCAGATTTAGGGGGGTCGTCTTATAATCAGGGTCATCTTATAATCGAGCAAATACGGTATTTAATAATGTCTTTAATTACCTAATTCTTAGTGGAGGGGTTTTCCATCACACTTTTTCCCCATCATACCTAATTTGATTTGTATATATATATATATATATATATATATATATATATATATATATATATATATATATACCCCAATTAGCCATAACATTATGACCACTGACGGGTGAAGTGAATAACACTGACGATCTTGTTATCATGGCTGGATTATACCATATTTGCTCGATTATAAGATGAGGTTTTTACCCTTATATTCGAGGTTGATTGCCAATAAAACGATTTCCTTATAGGAAATGTTCCATCTAATTTTTCTTAGTTGGCGTGCGCAGAAAATTTCTCTTGTGCAAAAATTTTCACAGAGCAAAAATTTTGTGCGCACAATACCCTCCGCATAAAGTTTCAAAAAAATTATTACTTTTTGGGAAAAACTGTTGTGCGCACAATTTTTGGACGTGTGCGCTCTCTTAAAAAGCTATGTTCTTTGTTTCTACATTAATATTCAAATTTTGGTCAAACCCGGAGAGTTCCCAGGTATGATAATTATGCTTACTGATTAGTATGAATTAAAGGATTTTTTGCTGTTGCAAAATATAAAAACCCGTGCACGTGGGTTATTTATTATACTACTTGGGGGCATGTTGCCAAAATCCTCTATATTTTTTAAATGATTTATATCATTTTTTTCATCATCACATCGCTCATACAAAATAATGGACTGTACATATGAAAATTATATCAAGACAAAGCCTTATCTGTCTGAAAAAGTAACAGTATATAAAATGTGGTGATTAAACAGACATTACTAGAGGTTTACTGACTTACTTTGACACATCAAGCAGGAAGTCATTTAGCTCAGTCTGTTTGGCCAGTCCTCTACACACCTAAAATATAGGCAGTACCATTAAATCACAAGGCCTAACTATGTATTAATATTTTGACACACACATACACAATTGATGCTTCTACTCTAGATTGTAAGCTCATTTGATCAGGGCCCTCCTCACCTGTGATGTTATATTTTACTTGTTATGTCCTGTCTACCCATTGTACAGTGCTATGGAATGTGATGGTGCTATATAAAACAATACAAAAAATGTCTCTGCCAAGCATTATTTGACTGGAAATAGACTGATGTACACATAAGATTCTCTATGCACCACAAATCAATTGCAACAATCAAAACACCAGCCTTGCTTACTACAAAGTTGGAAATGTTTCTGGGAGTTCCTTATTCATTATCTATTAAATATTAGAAAAGCATACATTGTCAGTATCTTTCAAGAGAATGTATTTTATTCACTAGTCACACCGAGGCATGTTTTGAACATTGGGCAGAAAGCGGTAGCTACTTATCCTTAGGGGCCCGTGGTAGCCGTACACGTTTTATCAAATTACTGTTGCAAACTCATGTGAGAGCTATATATATATATATATATATATATATATATATATATATATATATATATATATATATATATAACATGACCTGTGTTCTATTACCATTGATGAAAGAACATGCAATTTAGGGGCTCCTTCTATTGTTGGAATGACTGTTATGACTGCTTTTTTGGATTGGTAAGGTAATTTGTTGAATAGCAATATCTGAATTTTTTTTAGTACAAAAGAAGGGATCCATGTGGTCCTGGAATTTGGAGTTTGATAGCTAGTGTATAAAAACCGTCCCCCCAAACAAGGCACAAAGGGGTTAAAGCCTACAAACAAGGGTAGAGAGTGAGGCCTATAACCTAAGGTGACCACATTTTTGAAAATAAAATCCGGGGATATTTTTTTTAATTGGCAAAGAGTAAAACACTATTTTATAATCACATTTTCTTCAAACTATTTATGCAGTGCATTTGGTATGTGTTTATGAAGTGATTGTATATATATCATTTCTCACATTTTGTTCATGAGATAAAAAAAAAATACTTCTTAGAATCTTTTGGGCAGATTGAGAGCATCATAGGCCTGGTGCTAGGGATTAAAATAGACAGCATCTAAACTCCTCGGCATCTATGTGTACTGGATAAAGATGACATCGGTATGAGGCAGATTATATAGGATAGAATTTTATGTGATGGGATTGGGAGTGCATCAGTAGACTAAAAAAGTTCATCATACATGACCTAAAATAAACAACACAAACCCTTTACTTTTCCTCTCACTGATTTCTGGGCCTAGAAGGTTTTGTCCTCTGAAGTGACTACAAATTCAGGAGGGCATTTTATCCCTGGATAAGTAAAAATTAAATAATTCAATTCATTCCTGCAGAAAGTAAAGTGCCTTGAAACAGACAACCAAATACACACACCGGGACAGGCTCTTCCACATCGACACCCAAACACAAACACCAGGACAGGCTCTTCCACTCCGACACCCAAACACACACATACCAGGACAAGTTATGCCACATCGACACCCAAACACACACAAACCAGGACAGGCTCTGCCACATCGACACCCAAACACACACACACCAGGACAGGCTCTGCCACACCGACACCCAAACACACACACACCAGGACAGGCTCTGTAGTCAGAATATCTTTGGCTTGCCATCTCTTTCCCTTCCTCCGGCTCTTTGATATCTTCCTCTGCACGACCGAAAGGACTAAGGGTCTTCCTTGCTCCGTATGATGCCCTATTCCTGTAAGGTCGAAAGGGGTTAGATCTAAAATGCGCTGGGGTTCTCCTCTGGGGTAGCCAATTCTTGTTGCCCATAGTAGATTCCAGGATCTACATCTCTCCTTGGTGCCTGCTGGAATGGCAAGGGAAAATAAAAATAAAGCCAAAATGTTTGGCCATAATGCACAGCACCATGTTTAGCGAAAACCAAGCACAGCACATCAGCACAAACACCTCATTCCAACCGTCAAGCACGGTGGTGGAGAGGTATTGATTTGGGCTTGTTTGCAGCCACAGGACTCGGGAACCTTGCAGTCATTGAGTTGACCAGGAACTCCTCTGTATACCAAAGTATTCTAGAGTCAAATGTGAGGCCATCTGTCTGACAGCGATCCCAAGTAGACCAGCAAATCTACTGGCTGAAAAAGAAAATAATTAAGGTGTTGCAATGGTCCAGTCAAAGTCAAGACCTCAAGCCGATTAAAATCATATGGTGGGAGCTTAAAAGAGCTGTGCATAAACAAATGCCCACAAACCTTAATGGCCTGAAGCAACGATGTAAAGTAGTGTGTGCCAAAACTTCTCCACAACCATATGAGAGACTCAAAGTCATGCAAAAAATGATTACTTCAAGTTATTGCTGCTAAAGGTAGTTCTATAAGTTACAGTGAAGGAAAAAATTATTTGATCCCCTGCTGATTTTGTATGTTTGCCAAATTTTGGTGTGTTACTTACTTTTTTTTTGTTATGTTGTACCGGCGTCAATGTATAACAGTGGCGTCCATCGCTTCTATGATGCCCAGGATCCAGCATGTACTGGCTGTCTGGGCATGACAGGAGTATGATTGCTGTTAGTAATCATATATATATTTAATATAGCAATGACACTCCTATCATGCACAAGCAGCCAATACATGCACATAACCTACAGCCTCCCTGTGCCCTGCCCTCCCTACTTACACATCCATGCTATCACATGCATATTCATTCATCACAAACATTCATTCCTTCATTCACGTATACTCACTCATGCACCCTTCCCTCACCCTTACCTGAACTGCAGATCTACCAGTGCCACTCGCAGTCTGTTTGAACTTCTCTTCACCTGCCCTGGGGAACAAGAACGAAGCGGAGTCACGTAAGGTGACGCGCATTCACGTGACTCCGCTGGGTTCCTGTTTCCCTTGACGGAGCAAGAGGCGCTGCTGAGCAACACAGAGGAAAGTGTCAGGGCCCCTGCCGATGATTACTTTTGGTGTTTTTGCCGATAATGCTATTTGCGGCCAATACGTTTTGGCCACCGATATATCAGTGCATCCCTACTGTCTTGGTGTGTGTGTGTGTGTGTATGTGTGTGTCTGGGTGTCGGTGTGGCAGAGCCTGTCTTGGTGTGTGTGTGTCTGGGTGTCGGTGCGGCAGAGCCTGTCCTGGTGTGTGTGTTTGGGTGCCAGTGTGGCAGAGCCTGTCCTGGTGTGTGCGTGTGTTTGGGTGTTGGTGTGGCAGAGCCTTTCCTGGTGTGTGTATTTGGGTATGGGTGTGGCAGGGCCATAAAATGGCCACCAAAATCCTCAGCACCAGGCCCATGATGCTCTTAATCTGGCCCTGCCTCCAGTGTGCGTCAGCCATCTTAAATCCAGCTTGTACCCACAGTGTGATCCAGCCTTGTGCAGTTTTATTTGGCTAAACTTGTTTTAAATGGTTTATGGACTGACTTTGTTTTACTGTTTAAATAATTTAGTATTGATAGAATGACATATTGTCATTGATAGAATGACTGTCTACTGCTTTTTTCATTATCACCAAATTAACCCTGTATTATATACGCATTATAAAGCTAAAAGGCCATATTTTCTCTCAGTGAAAAATGAGTGTAGCCCATGCACACATACATTTCTGATGAAGTGGCCCACTGCAGAAAATAACGATAGAAGCTATGCAGTTTTAAGGTGTGTGGGGGGGTTCCACATACAAGATCCGCCCCAGGTGCCAAATACTCTTGGTACGCCCCTGTGGCCACCAGGTTTGCACGCATCTCAGGAGGGATTTTGTTCCATTCCTTTTTGCAGATCCTCTCCAAGTCATTAAGGTTTTGAGGCTGATGTTTGCCAACTCGAACCTTCAGCTTCCTCCACAGATTTTCTATGGGATTAAGGTCTGGAGACTGGCTAGGCCACTCGAGGACCTTAATGTGCTTCTTCTTGAGCCATTCCTTTGTTGCCTTAGCCATGTGTTTTGGTTCATTGGCATGCTGGAATACACATCCACAACCCATTTTCAATGCCCTGGCTGAGGGAAGGAGGTTCTCACCCAAGATTTGATGGTACATGGGCCCCATCCATCGTCCCTTTGACAAGGTGAAGTTGTCATGTCCCCTTAGCAGGAAACCACCCCAAAGCATAATGTTTCCATCTCCATGTTTGACGGTGGGGATGGTGTTCTTGGGGTCATGGGCAGCATTCCTCCTCTTTCAAACACGGCGAGTTGAGGCCAAGTAGCTCAATTTTGGTCTCATCTGACTACAACACTTTCACCCAGTGTTATTCTGTCTCTCACTGTTCAAATGAACCTATGAATAAAATTACAAACTGATCATGTCTTTGTCAGTGGTGCCAAATATAGGATCTGTCCCGGGTGCCAGGTACTCTAGGTATGCCCCTGCACTATCCAGCAGCATCCCTTCAACAGTATCTGGAAGTTATTATCCTCCTTGCATAAACCTGCATCAGGGAGCCCTTCTGTTCTTTGCACACAATAAAGCACCCCCTTCTTGCTAACAGTGTTGTACCATACCAGCACTACAACCCACTCCTATTATTGTACCCTGCCTCCACACAGCATCATCTGGCAGCCCCTCTCCTTCCAGCACATTGCACAATCCAGAAGAGCCTTGGTGTAAATTCTTATTCTTGGTCATGCTGGGTGTCCCATACAGTGTATGTCCAGTTATAGTGCTATTCTCTTTAAGCCACCACCAATTCCCACAGTAACAACCATTTTATATGTATAGATAGATAATTAAATTTATAAGATACGACTATGTTTTGGAAAACCATGTAAGGGATTAATATAAAGTGTTTAACAGCCAACATTTTCAATTTTACTTACTTGTACTTGATGTATTGCTACTGATGCCCAGGCAAGATTAGCTGTTGCCACCTTACAAAACAAAACAAAATGTTAATTGGTTATGTAGCATATCTAAGATAAATATTATTTTATATAAGAGAACAGTAGATTTTGTGTGAATGATAACACCCATAAATGCGTACAATCTTGTTTTCCCCACAATCAATTAGTGGGTATATACATTGATTGCAATGGTGATCTAAGAAAGACGCATTTGTTTGTGAAAGCAAGGGCTGAATGGTGGTACACATTAGACCCCTGAGAAGAATTTGAAATATGGTCAGCAACTGTCAGTCTTTCAGATCTGTACATGTCGTTAATCCATACAAATGTCTGAAAATGAGGAAGGACCCCAATGAAACCCACAAAAATGAAGCAAAGCGTTCTGACTTTAGCTTGCATTGCATTGGTTTTTCACTCACTCTTATACACATCTTCTTTCACACTCTCACAGTCCCGCTTCTTCTCTTGAGTCATCTTATGCTTCTGTCTTTTTCCTTCATCCACTACCCCCTATATCTGCTCCATTAACCTGGTCTCCCTGAGCACTTCCGCAAAAGGACTGAGCCTCCGGACACACCCTCTCCCCTACTGGTGAAATGGGGGAAAGGCTGTCCCTATGGCTCCCACTTTTTGCGGACGTACTCTGAGAGGCTAGAATAATGCAGTCAGAAAAAAGGAGACGAAACATTGCATACACATTGCAGTTATTGCATAATCATTGTAACCCTAGTTTATGCAATCTTTTAGAACCTGTCTATTTTTCATCAACAAATGCGGTGACAAACCTGACTGGGAAGTCTTCTGCAACTGCAAGGAAGTTTGTACAGTTACAGTCTCTGTTGAGGCATGGGGACAAATGGTCAGAAACCAAGAACTTCCTATTGAAATAGTTGAAGCAAGGTTTGCCGGTCTATGGAAATACAATCGTGGGAGGACTTTAAGAGGTGATAAGCCCCTCGGCTAGAAGATGAAGATCTGGTAATAAATATGAACAGGAACTATGAGGCTAGACTATGGGACCAGACTGATGGGTGTTTGAGCTACAACAGCAATCAGACTGCCGTTATTGAAAGGGAGTGTGTAATACACTCAGATGCATGGACAGCATGCTGCGATTTAAACCAGGAAAACTATGTCAACCCAGGGACAGGAACTCACACCCAGTCCATTGCCCATTCTTGACTCAAGGCAAAAACCTTTCAGGAAAATGAGAGGTGTCGACCTCTCATTTTTAGGATTCCCCCCTTTACCTCTAACTGCACCTTAAGTTAACTTTATTAAATCAATTAAATTAACCCTCAGTCCTCTGCATTAAATTAACCCTAAAGACCCCATCAACCACAGCTGCCCCTAAATTAACCCTAAAGAGCCCATCAACCATAGCTGCCCCTAAATTAACCCTAAAGACCCCATCAACCATAGCTGCCCCTAAGTTAACCCTAACGACCCCATCAACCATAACTGCCCCTAAGTTAACCCTAACAATCCCATCAACCATAACTGCCCCTAAGTTAACCCTAACGACCCCATCAGCCATAACTGCCCCTAAGTTAACCCTAACGACCCCATCAGCCATAACTGCCCCTAAGTTATAAAAACCCTCTTTTTATAATCCATAAAAATCGATTCAACTAATTGATAATGAAATTCGTTGGCAAAGATTTTCATTATTGATTATATCGATTAGTTGTTGCAGCCCTAACCAAAACTCATGGCACCAGAGGCATCAGTCCACAGCTCCAATTCCACACTTGAGACTGGTGGTGCAATCCACAAAGATCGGCTGTTATACTCACAAAGAAAAATATCCCAAACCTTCAAGTCCTCTTTAAGGTCCACGGTCAGCCTGATAAAAAGATGGGGAGCTTTAACCCCGGCTGTAGCCATAGACAGCCGCCGCAAGAAAACCCTCCCCATGGGCATGATACAGCATGCAAAGTTGAGCTTACCAATCAAAGACTGGAGCTGCTTCAAAGTAACCTTGGAGGCCTGTAAGAAACTGGCCACCATAAAACGCATATTATGAACCTTATCCAACGGCAACCGATACACCATCTCCCCCGAATCCAATTCAATACCCAAAAATCTCAGACGCCTGCAGGGGGACATGTCTTATCTGGGGCCAAAGGTATTCCAAAATCCCTAGCAACTTGTTTGACAGCCCCCAACAAAGCATCACAGTGAGACGCAGAACGGGGCCCAATACACAAAAAGTTGTCTAGATAATGAATAACAGACAGCAACCCACTCCACAAACGAACTGAACATCTCAAAATACTTACAGGATATGGAGCATCCCATCGGGAGGCATTTATCCACATAAAATTGCCCGTTCCATTTGCACCCGAGCAGATGGAAACAATCCGGATGAACCGGTAGCACCCACTCCACAGCCTGATCAAAAAAGGCATAAGATACTGTGCTCAAATCCGGATCAATCCCATCATTGACCCGGCTCCTTCTTGGGCACTACACCCAATGGGGATATCCTTAAATTAGGCAAAGGACAAGTCTGGAAAATGCCCTCCATCCTCCCCAATGCTACTTCTTTATTTAATTTATCCGTCACCACATCAGGAAAAGACAAAGCGGATTATAAATTGCCAACAGAAACATTAGAAACACCTTCCCTGAACAGGATCCTAAAACCATCCCTAAAACCGGAGAACTTGGTCATGATGGAGTCACCCAACTGCCCCTTTAGCTTTCTTCTGTTTCTGAAAAACATTTGGCAAATAGGTGAGACCCATTACACCCAGAGCACTCATGCTTAAATCGGCACAATGATCCCCATCAGCAAAACCCGTCATTGTACTTTCAGCAATAGCCTTTCTGCATGCCGGCTGATGTGCTAGAACTGGAATTGTCACCGACCGCTGATGGAAAGGGCTGAAATTGACTGCGGCCAGGTGTCATAACCCTGAGCCACAAAGAAATGTCTTTGTGATCCCATCTCAAACTATTTCTTAATGCCATCCTTTGTCTAAACTGTTCATCATAGCGGAGCCATGACTGACCACCATAGACCATAAGCCTCCCCAATGCTACCCATGTACCCAAATAAACCACTACAATGTTCAGGGTTCTTTTGACCAATCACACTGGCTAGGATGGCGAACGCTTGAAGCCAATTGGAGAAGGTTCTCGGAATTAAACAACAGCGCCTTTTCACCTCATCCTCTTTCTTACCCTCATCCCCCTTTTTAACCCTATCCAAATTAAATTTATCCAAAGGAAGCAGCAAAAATATTTCAACATACTCCCCTTTCCAAATCTTATCCCGTACCTCTGCTTTTAAATGAGCCCCTAAAGGTGCCTCAAAACACACATAAACTTCACCCCTGGCTGCATCTGCCAAGCGAATGGCACCCTGTTTATCCCCCACAAAAGGATTCCACACCACTAGTTCCAGAAGTAACAGGCGCAACAGGCCCAGTGGGACCTTGCAACGTATTCGCCAAATTAGACCCGAGCTCTGCCACACTAGTCAGGGGTGACCCTGAAACCGACTGCCCACTCGCCATACTCTAAGATCCCCAAGCCTGTGCCAGGTTTCCAGAAAGTGCTGCTGTCTCCTGTTGCCTCCGAGCGGGAGCCTTGGAGTGAGATAAATGGAAACCACCTCCGCGAGGTCCACCACCGGCTGTACGCGATGACGCGGCCAAATCCCTCCTCACCGGATTGGAAGAGACCCAATCCGCTTTGTCTTCAGAAGAGCTGCTCGGCGTCCTGCAGGTAAGCTGGTGTCATAAATCTACTCACCCTCTCCCTGGCTTCAGCGTCGGCAGAACTTGTCGGGTTTCCTCTCTGCCTCTGCTCGCCGACACAGACACGAGCAGAGGCTGCGTGCAGGCACGCCCCTTCCACTGCCAGTAGAGACCAGCAGGGAGGAGGACGCGTTCTCAGGTTACTATGGACACGCGTCTACTCCCTGCTGCTGCCGATAGACGCCGGCTACGTAGGAGTTGCGTACGCATTGCCATGGCAACGCGTCTCTCAGTATGACATCATTTTGGCGCCAATTTCAAACCATAAAAGCCCCTTCCACTTTGAAATCAGTGCTCAAGTATAAGCTGATTTATTGCCTCTATACCTAAGCATTCCTGTTTGTTTCTACCTGTGTACCAGACCTTCCTTTGTGATTTTTGACCAGCGTTCCTTGCAGCCTGCCCCGACCATTGCGTGTGACCTGACCTTGATTTTTGGATTTTCCCTTTTGTACCTCGGCTCGGACTTTGTGTCTGCCATCTGCTATTAGGAACCATCTACCTTTTTGGCTCACAGGTCAGCCGTGATAGCTGGATTTCGGGACCTTCTCGGTGCCCGCGGCTCTCTGGATCTTCCGCTCCTTATCGGCGCTCTGCTCCTCTTAGGATGCGGACGACCTTCACTTCTTGCTTCCACGGAAGCAGGTCTTGTGAACCCGGATGCCTCAAGACTAAGGCGCGACAGGGCGCGAGACACCCGGGTCCTCGTTGATCGCAGGGCCCTAGCCAGCTCAGGTGACTACAGAACATCAGATTGTGACAAGAGACCCGCAACACAATCACGCAGCAAGCAAGTCCCTTCAACTGCAAGTCTGGAACGCAGCTCCTGTAACAACTCCTCTATTATAGCGTTGCTGATAAGATCTCGTGATCTGAATTAAACTTAATTTCGCCTTCTTAAAAACCTACAAGCATGTCTGTGAATAGGTCCATAAATTTATTGTCTGATTAAACCCAGCGCCCTCCCCTTCTTCCTGTCACTGAATATTCAGAATGGGGGGGGCTAAATTTCATCCGGAGGCCAAGCAGTCATACAGGATGAGTGCAAGTAACAAACCATTTAACCCTTTGCTAGGTCATGGGGTGCTCCTTGTTCCTTACCCGGTCATAGTGCCCCTACACCGATTTACTTGCTCCGGGGCTGGTCTTTATTCAACTCTGATTGTCCACTAACTCATTTAGTGCACACATACACATTATATATTGTTTTTTTCAGCACAGGTAGGGCTTTCTTTTGAAATAATAATGATATATATATAAACCATCACTTAGTATGAAAAATATCTAAAAATGTGGGGAAAATTTGAAAAAAAGGAAATATTTTCACAGTGACACCAATAAAAACTATATATAACCAGGGCAAATGAAAAAACGCTCCAAAAGTATATATAAGTGTTTGTCCTGTTTTTGGAAACACCACATATGCCTGGTATTTTCATTTATTTTGGTACTTACAGGGTTAAATATGAATAACGCACATTGCTGTTTCTAAACAAGATTTTTTTTAAAATGTGCTATGCTGGGTGTTGCGCCCCAATAGCGGACAGAGGTAGATTTATATTGCCAAGATGTTAAACAAACTAAAGAATTTAAATTAAGTGTCACGGGTGAAAACTTCAAACTAACAATTTGTTAATCATAATACATCATATGTACTGTATTTTGTAAACAATGCAAAATGCAATATTAAGAGAACGTCTAAATGATATTACCAATAATTGTGTAGCTTCAACAGTGAATAGGCATTTTCAGAGTGGTTGCAATGGTGATATTTTGAATTTCAAGCCAATTTAACTCATATTATAGCTTAATTTATTGATACATTATGATTTTTATTTTTGTTAAAATTATTCAATCATGTTACTTATGTTTACTTATAATTTGTTCAAGTAACCTGTGCTTATAAACTATAACTCATCCATGCCCCCCAACTGTCCCGATTTAGGCAGGACAGTCCCGATTTTGGGTCTCTGTCCTGCCATCCTATCCAGGAAGGCTGAGGCGAGATCTGCACTCACCTCAGGTGCAGCTGCGGGGGGCGCACAGTCGCCCAATCAGCAGCTGCAGCTTGCAGACTAGTTGGGAGCTCATGATCTCCCTCTAGTCGGCTCAACATTAGGGAGCACTAGGTCTGTCACTTCAGACCTCGCTTTACTGCTACCTAATCACTACTGCCGGCAAATACTGCAGAGCGCAGGGATATGATGTCATCCCTGTGCTCTACAGCAATAGCCGGCAGGTAGTGATGAGGGAGCAGTAAATCTGAAGTGACAGACATTGCACTCCCACCACAGGATGGAGGCTGGAGAAAGAAGGATGGAGGAAGAGGTAAGAGATGGGGAGAAAGGGGTGTAAGGGCAGTGTATGTGTGTGTGTACGAGTTTGTAAGCTTGTTTATGTGTATGGGTCGGTGTGTGTAAGAGCAGTATAGTTATTTGGTAGCTGGTGTGTGCAGTATACATGTATGTGTGTGTGTTGGGCAGTGTATAAGTGTGTGTGTGTGAGGGCAGTGTACATGTATGTGTGTGTGTAAGGGCAGTGTATATGTGTGTGTATAAGGGCAGTATATGTGTATATGTGTGAGTGTAAGGGCAGTGTATGTGTATATGTGTGTGTGTGTGTAAGGGCAGTGTACATGTATATGTGCGCGTGTAAGAGCAGTGTACGTGTATGTGTGTGTGTAAGGGCAGTGTATGTGTATGTGTGTTTATGAGCAGGTGTGTGTCAGGGCAGTATATGTGTATGTGTGTGTAAAGGCAGTGTATGTGTGTGTAAGGGCAGTGTATGTGTATATGTGTGTGTGTAAGGGCAGTGTATGTGTATATGTGTGTTTATGGGAAGGTGTGTGTCAGGGCAGTGTATGTGTATATGTGTGTGTAAAGGCAGTGTATATGTGTGTGTAAAGGCAGTGTATGTGTATATGTGTGTTTATGGGCTAGTGTGTGTAAGGGCAGTGAATGTGTATGTGTGTGTAAAGGCAGTGAATGTGTGTGTGTAAAGGCAGTGTATGTGTATATGTGTGTGTAAAGGCAGTGCATGTGTATATGTGTGTTTATGGGCAGGTGTGTGTAAAGGCAGTGTGTAGGGGTCCTGGGAGGAGGCTAACATTAGCCTTTTTTAATAAAAAAAATCTCTGCTGCTGTGGACTGCTCTTCCAATGATGCTCAGCCAGCATTATGGTGGACACCTGGTTGGCTGAGAATCATAGGAATTTTTAGTTCACAGCTAGCATTTGCAGCTTTACTGTTGCTGCACTTCCCATGACGCTCAGCCAGCAACATGGAAGTAGTATGTCTGACTGAGCTTTATGGGAATTAAAATCAATGAGTTGGTTATTTTTAATATGCATATGTGCTGAAAATGAAGCGTGTTTTAAGTGGCGAGGCAAGCGTGACATTTTAAAGTGTAATTGCTTGTATTGGTGCGTTCCGTGAGATTTCTTTAAAAAAGTGTCCCTCTTTCACATTTTGAAATGTTGGGATTTATGCTCTTCTATGTAGTTGGTTTGAGAGACCATTGTCTGTAATTTCTGTAATTATGTATGTTGCACTTTAAATTATAGAGCACTTTGGGTAAGCACTATTTAATACCGGAAAAGCCTTTAGTCTGTATTCCTATGATTAAGTGCTATCTGTGGGCGCAAAACTCTTAAGGTGTTTATCTATGGTGGGGTGACTGATCCCACGCTGAGAGAGGCCAAAATGAGGGAAATAAATTCACTCTCAATAATTACTTTGTCTGGATGTGCAAGAGGGCGTGAGAGAGAGTGACAGAGTAAAAAGGCAGGGAAATGCAAACAATTTTGAGATCTCTGCTTCATTTTTATTTGTTCTGGTTCCTCCCCATTTTGGGCAATTGTGTGAATTAACAAAAAAAGCCAAATGCACAATTCTCATTTGGACTAAAAAATACCACATGGATTTTCTAATAATCTGAAATGAAGGGAATATTCTTCTGTGAATGAACCAACAAATTTTCAAAAGACACATCATAACATAGAAACTTTGTGGTATAAACACTACCAGAGCCGGTTTTAAGTGTTCTGGCACCCCCCATCCCAAAAAAAGAAAGGGGAATTTTGTGACTAGATTTTTCCTCTCTCACTATCTATCCCCTCTCCCCCTTTATCACTATCTACCACCTCTGCCCCTTCTCACTGCCTTCCCCCCTCTGCCCCATCTCACTGCCTCCCACCCCGCCCCTTCTCACTGCCTCCCCCCTCTGCCCCTTCTCACTGCCTTCCCCTCTCCCTACTTCTCATTATCCTTACTTACTTTGTTGAGTCCTGCGGTGGGAGCGGGAGGTGTCCGTCTTCCCGCTCTGCCGCGGTGCACGCTTCACAGTACTGAGCGCCGGAATATGACACGGAGAGTGAGGGGCACCGAGCGGTTGCTGAAAACTTCACAAGCGACAGCTCAGCGCCCCTGTCCGGGACTTATATTAAAACATTGTTTTTTTTGTCGTTTTAACTTTATTTAACATCCTCCATGTTAAATAAAGTTAAACAAAAACTTTATTTAACATGGAGGATGTTAAATAAAGTAAAAAAACCCGATGTTTTAATTTAAGTCCCGGGCAGGCGCCCCTGTTGCCATGGCTCCCTGTGCAGCCACACAGGTCGCACACCCCTAAGGCCGGCCCTGAACACTACACATTTGCAAACTTTTACCCAACTGTGTGTTCAGCAGTTTATGCGAGCTCCGCCTTAAGATCCCCCACAAATATCTCTGAAGCCCATTTTTCAACATTTGGAACCACTGTGTATATAAAAGAAAAAACAGATGATAAGCTCCACAAGAGCTGCTGTTTTGGAGATGATCTGATCAAGTCATCTCAATTTAGCCCTTGTCAAAGTCGCACAAATCCTTACGCTTGAGGATGAAATGTTTACTTGCTACCTAATATAACCCACCCACTGACAGTTGCCATGTGTCAGGGTACCAAGAATCAGAACAGAGACAGGAATACTAAATAAATATAAGGCAAGTATATCAGAATCCAAAAGCATAAACGTAAGACGAGACAAGATCAGGAACTGGACCAGGTAGTCATCCACGCCAAGAGCAAGAATGGAGAGGTATTCGTAGTCAGGAACAGGCAGTAGTCATTTTACAGGAACCAGGAATGTCAGCCAGGCCGGGTCATGCACAGGAATCAATAATTCTTATATAAGAAACTCCATTCCCCAGAAGGGGCTCTATGGGCTTCTCAACAGAGGAACCTATTGAAGAATCCATTTTAATGAATTTAAGTATTATTTAATTTCCGCACATATTGTGGTGTCGTTTGTAAATTTTGCGCAGCACTTTATTTCTTTGTTTTGTATATATATAGTTGGCCTAGAGAAGAATATGTCACTGATTGGATCTTGTAGTGACTGGTATAAAAGCTCCAGTACAGGGGCGTAACTAGAAACCTCAGGGCCCCGGTGCGAGAATCTGTTAAGGGCCCCCCCCACCCCAACCCATCTATCCCTTTCTCACGATCTACCCTCTCCCTCCCTACCCCCCCTTCTCACGATCTACCCTCTCCCTCCCTACCCCCCTTCTCACGATCTACCCTCTCCCTCCCTACCCCCCCTTCTCATGATCTACCCTCTCCCTCCCTACCCCCCCTTCTCACGATCTACCCTCTCCCTCCCTACCCCCCCTTCTCACGATCTACCCACTCCCTCCCTACCCCCCTTCTCACGATCTACACACTCCCTCCCTACCCCCCTTCTCACGATCTACCCACTCCCTCCCTACCCCCCTTCTCACGATCTACCCACTCCCTCCCTACCCCCTTCTCACGATCTACCCACTCCCTCCCAGCGCCGGCACCCGAGACAAACGCCTCACGCTCACAAAACACTAGAGCGCTGAGGCAGGCGGCGGTGGCGGCTGCGGTAGGAGTGGCGGCTGCGGCAGCAGCGGCAGGGAGCGGAGGCATCCTGGATTTCTGTCAGTCAGGGGGGCCCAAGAGTTGCCGAGCGGTCGTTTTCAGCAACCGCTCGGCACCCCTTGGGCCCCCCTGACTGGCAGAACTCCAGGGCCCGGTCACAGACGCTACCCCTGCGACCCCGGTAGTTCCGACACTGCTCCAGTATCAACATGTCAAATTCTGAAAAGAGTTGTCTGTACAGCTCTGAAGACCTCATCTCTAGAAGGATATTGACATATTGGAGAGAGTTCAGAGGTGGCTACTAGTAAATGGATTGCAAGAGAAAAATATCAGGAAACACTAATGAATCTCAATAGTTATAGCTTGGATGAAAGGACAGAGACGAGAAACATACTTGAAGGGATTGTAATGTTTAGCACTGCTTGCTACTTGTATACATTAACAGGTTTTGGTTTATTTATATAAGCAGAGATACAATACAGCATGTTAACAAAACAGCTGACTAAAACAGTTCTAACTATTCTAAAACTAGGAAGTGTCTACACACTACTAAGTGGCAGCCATGCCTCCTATCAACTGATTGGCTAGAGCCGGACCAAAGAATACTACAGAGAGTCTTTACATCAGGAAAAATGGGGAGACTAGATGGGCCTAATGTATCTTATATGCAGTCAGATTCTATATTTCATAGTTTTCACACTTTTTCTTTTAGTTTTTTTTAATTTTAATATTAATTTAGAAAAAAAAATGACTACCCTTTAAGAAAAAAAAGTTTATAAAAACTATGATTGAAAAAATATTTCCTTTTATTTGCCAACATGTCCCACAGTTATGCACATCTGCCCCATGGCTTGCTACTCCGCCCCAAGATATGCCTTATACCCTCTATATGCCACTCTGCCTACCTGATATGCCACTCTGCCCCCCCAATTTGCCGTGTATCCCTATAGGCCCCCCGACGTACTGATGCATCCCTAGACTCGTCCCCGTGCTCCAGACTCCCTGGTGTCAAGTGAGGGCAGCCGGTGAACATCTGAGCGCAACACCCGCAGCTACCCCGGACATCTGTCGGGGCTTCTATGACTGAGCACCGGAAAGGCCACGTCACACCAGTGCTCCATCATAGATGGTAGTAGGGTAGCGGCGGACGTTGTCTGTGTGCAAGGCACAGGCGTTCACTGGCTGCCAGAAACTCTTGCACCACTCCGGGGGATCTTCTTCTCTTGCAGCCGGTGGACGTCTGTGCAATGCGCGCAGACAACCTCCGCTGCTGCCAGCACTTCCGCTGGGGCTTCTATGACTGAGCAGTGGAAGGTCATGTCACGCCGGCGCTTAGTCATAGAAGCACCGACAGCAGCGGAGGTTGTCTGCGCACATCGTGCAGACATCCAACAGCTGCGAGAGAGGAGGATCCGGGTCCCCTGCAGCACTGCGGGGGGTCTGGATCTTAGTCTTGTAGTCAGACCTCTATTTGAGGTCTGATTATAAGACGACTTTGAATATAAAACGTCTTCTAATCCAGCAATATGGTAATTTATTTAATCAAAATTTATAGGTATGCCATGCATTACCAAAATCAAGTTAATGCCTCTAGCTCCCTCCATGCACTATAAATCAAAATTAGAAAGATGAATATATTTTCCACAGTTGTTATGCATGGATATATGAACAAAAGATACTCTATAAACATTGGCAAAATCATTTTCAGATTTATAATCACCCACTTATATTTGATTTATTAAATTATGGATTATAGGACAAGCACAATGATGTTGCACGTCTTTTATGCATAAGTATTTTTCGCTATGACTTAAATGGGAGCTAACCTGCAGGTGACCAAGGCGGAAGGCTTCCTTTCCCCAGTGTCGATGAAGTTCCAGTATAGCAATCAGATCTCCAATTGCTGTAACAATGGGTAAACAAAGAACAGACTGGATGCGAGTCCCTGAGTCCAGTCCAGTACCTTTGGGAAACCTCTCATCCTAAAATAAAATGATTGTAAGAGACCATTATATAAACACAAGTTGCAATAAAACATTAATTGTTAAAATTTACTATCATTTTTAGACTGGAGGACATAGAGCAAAAATTATTTCATTTTTGTATGCATTTTCAGCCAACAAACTTAGTTTCCTGCCCTTTCTGTTCAGACGAAATTCGGAAGGGCTTTTTCGATTCAGAAATGAAAATGTTGAAACCCACTCATTCACACTATCTTGTATTGTATATACTTCTCAATCAAACCAATACCACCAATTGATACTCGTGGAGAATAATCCGTTCTGCGTTG